>NW_028281664.1:0-17580 GCF_059751285.1 Brachycentrus maculatus | reverse complement strand
TCAGAAAAAGGTTCTTTACATCTCACCAATAGATGTCTCTAGTGAAGTTCTAGTGATTCAAGAACAAGGTTTCTAAATTGGTTCATATATACAGAACTTCCAAGAATTTGAGTAGCGTGGTTGTCAATAATGGGTAGAATTGGTGAATGTTACACGTGTGTAAAGTGATCACTTAAACCAGCCTATGACGGTCGTCAGCCCCGTAAATGCCCACACTTCCATATTCTTCTTCATCTTTGATGAGATGTCAAAAATAATATGAAAATAACTCCTGTAATTGGAGATAATCCAGATTTTGTGAACAAGTATTTGGACACACTCAAAATGTTGTAAAGAAATTGTCTTGTCAAATTATAAGCTTAAATAATAAAAATATCAAATTTGTATTAATATGATACAAGTTTTAGCAAAAAGCATTACTTAAAGTTAAATATAAACTCGTTCATCTCAAAACTACTGTTTTTAACTTGCGGCTATTTGCCTTTGCACATTAGTTGACAATACCACGAGACCAGTTTCCACAGGCGCGGTTAGGGCCCTCGCACACCTGCGAACACGAGTGTTTACATTTTCTGCACGTCTGCCTGTTTACACTCGGTTCCTTGTTGAACTACCACTTGTAACGTCACCCCAGCGTGTCGTGGCATCTTGTCTTCTTCTTCGCATGGCTTGCCGCACGACCGCGAGATCATTGTTAATGAGTGTGAATGGACCTACGCAAACAACCTACTCGTATTCAACCGTAGTTATCAGCCAAGTGCACCTAAATTAAAACCTGGTGGACTTGAGAGGGTTTTGTAAGTTTATCTAGAATAATAAGTATTTTAAAATAATAATCTCAAAGATCAGCATGAAATGGACCTTTTATTAAGCTTTCCTTATCATAGATAATACTATTTTCAATAATGGGTAGAATGGTGAATGTTACACGTGTATAAAGTTATCATTTAACCATCCTATGATTGATCGTAAGGCCAGTTAATACCCACGTTTCCATATATTTAAAAAAAAATAAGTTCTACTTAGTGAACACCACTATTTCTTGAAATCTACCGTGACACGTGTTTCGATGCATTCCGCATCATTTTCAAACTTCGTACTCTTCATCTATATGAGATGTCAATATAAATAGCTCCTTAGTGGACAAACCTTAATTTATTAACAGAGATTTGGACACACTCAATACTTTGTAAATAAACTTCTTCTTCAAACCCATAACCGCACCCTAATGGTGCATAGGGACTTTATCATATAAACGCTGTGTTATCTTAATCGTTAACACGTGAAGGAACAGTGATCCGCTTCAGGTACCAGCCCAGGGTAAAATTATATTAATATTAGTGTGAATAAATTATAACTGGTCAATTCATAAGCGTAATATAAATTTGAAATCATGTTTTTAGGCGACTCTTAGTTTGTAAAATAATTCGGGAAAAATCTTAAACATTTGTAAAAAAAATATTACTCAACTCAACCACAAAGGGTGCCATGAACTCACATGTGAATGGTGTCGGTTAAGGAATATACCACCCGAAATTTGATTGTGTGGTTGTAAGGTAAGAGGAGAATGGTGAATGTTTCACTTGTAGAAAGAGATCATTTATACCAACCTGCAACAAGTCGTAAGCCCTGTAAATACCCAAAATTCCATATTCTTCCTCATCGTTGTTAAGGTGTCAATATAAATAACTCCTAAGAGGACACTCAAATTTGTGAAGAAACAGTAGAAAACTCTCAAAATATTTTTATTTGTTTCTGTTGGGATATAAATAAAAATCTTTAAATTCTTGTGTTCGTCCCAAGATTTTATTTTTAATTTCTCTTTAAAAAATGTACATATCGAAATGAATATTAACAACACCATTGGCTTTTTAATTTTCTTGCCAAACGATACATTATCATTAAGAGCCTCGCAGCGTGAAAATATTTCCGACTAAAAATTTATGTTGAATCGTTAATTTCATTAAGAATTCGATATTTGTGGTAATATTATGTTCCGAGCAGTCATTATACGGCTAAAGAATTTATTATAATACACGGAATAATATCGTAAATAATCGAGATAGCATAAAACAAATTATAATTTTGACTTGATAACATGGAAGACACTGCCAAATATTTAATAACTCTTATCAAACATATCATCTTAATGCATTTCACAATAAAAATAGCGATTGAATCCTAAAAAATAACACCTTTTCCCCATCAAAAATTTACTGATAATACAGTTTCACAAACTAACATGTAGCCGAAATTATCAAATTTTAATGAAATTGGTTTTATTGGATTGTGTTCTTACGTTTTTTTGTTCGTTTCATATGATAATTTTTGTCTCCAATCGCAGACAGGGTAGTAAAAATGCTAATAGAAACATTTTAAATATTGTCAGGTTGTAATTTGCAGTCGTTAATGATCATTATTTTGATTGAATTTCGTTTTGAAATTATTGTATAAATTGCTTTGTTCCTAATTAGGTGTTATTAATGTGAAGTAAAGATATTTTATATAGTATACTCGTGTTTGTGAATATGTGATATAAAGTTGATATGTAGAATCATTGCGGTGTGTCATGTTTCACAGAAAAATATAATAAAATAAATATAAATACAATAATAGATAAAATGTTAAAAAATTAAATTAAAAATAATTTAACCAAAAAATACATATAAGTATTCAGCTCCTAATAATGATTCAATCAAAAATAAATCTTGGTGAAAAATTTTATATACGGGTTCAATAACTAAAAATATTTCGAATATCTTACCCTCCCATATCCAACCTGCATATTATACAAATAATAATTTAAATAAAATCCTCGATAACTCAAAATCTAAAATAGATTTATTACAAAAAAGTGGTGTTTATGAAATTTCATGTGGAGATTGTGATAAAAAATATATAGGCCAAACTGCGAGAAATTTAAAGACTAGAATTAAAGAACATCATAGGGGTCTTGTTAGTAATTATTTTTCGGAATTTGCAAATCACATAATAGATACTAATCACTCATTTCACTCTCATAAATTAAAATTATTACACCTTGTTCCATATAAAGGCCAAATTATGAATTATCTTAAAAATTTAGAAATCCAAAAAAACCTAAATTCTAATAATAATTTATTAAATAATATATTGTTTCAAAATTCTTAACCTATGCTTTCCATTTTTCCTTTGTTTTCAAACTCCGCCCCTTGACTAACACCCCCCCCCCTAACTTTCCCCTATCCTTATTTATAGAACAATTTTATATTTTATATTTAAGTTACTATACAGACCTGAATGATGGAAGTTTAACTTCGGAAACATGTAGTCTATAATAAAACTCAAGTGGTAAAAAACAGTGTTTTCTTTAATCATTGTAATAAAATAAACTTTTAGAATCAAAGATCCCCAAGGTACTATACAAAGATAACAAAAACATCAACAAAAAAACTGCAAGTAAGAACAATCTTTAGGTGACTTGAACTGCTTTAAACTGTAAACGATTATCATATGATCATTCAGGAAACAAACATGAAAAAAATAGTTTTAATTATAGGTATTTATATTTAATTTTAATTTATTTAAGTATTTTTACCATTGTAGGTTTAAAAAATAAACATTTCTAAATATAAACATTTGTCCGCCTCCGTAGTAGAATGGTCAGCACGCTCGGCTACCGTTCTGGAGGTCCCGGGTTCGATTCCCAAGGGGGGTAAAATAAATACATATAAGTGATTTTTTCACTGTCATATTTATTCAATATTACCCTGGACTGGTACCTGAAGCGGAGGGCTGATCACCTTTCCTTCATGTGTAAACCATCAAGATAACACTGCATTTATATGACGCAGTGCCCTATGCACCATTGGGGTGCGGATAAGGGTTTTTATTATTAAATATAAACATTGTCACATGCAATTATTTTTTTATGGATAAGGTAGATATTTAAAACACATAAATATACAGATTTTTTAAAAAACTAAATTTAAAAATATTCGTTTGTTCAAAATCTCTTTAAAAAAAGATTTTTTTAAAGTTCAAAAGTTATTCACCGATTGCTTTGAAATTTTGACAAAACGATGTATTCAAATACATATTTAAAAATGCTTTTTCTTTCTATTCCATTTAACAATCCACATGTCAAAATCATCTCACCTTACACCTATTTAGGCGCAATAAATGCAAAAGGAGACCGTAGACTAAAATAATACAATATTTGTGTTTTTTTATTTATTTATTTATCCTACTAATGACAGTTTTCTTTCATATATTGTAAATTTTTTCTTATTTATTACCAAAGGCAATTTTGAGGCCCCTTTGGTGACTGATTTCTATGTTTGCAAAAATGATCCACTCTAAAGTACTTGCATCGTACTGAAAAGCATCATAATCTAAGTATGAGTACTTATGGAAATATTTTCATGTACCTGATATTATTTAATTTTTATTTCACAAAATTTACAAAATAATATGTAACGTAAATGTAAGTCAAATGGAGTGAGACTGCAACATTCAAGCACCAAATACAATTGCATTCCTGCACTAATTGAATTGATTCAATTCGATTTAACAGTTTACATGAATAAGGGAAACCTAAAAATACAAACCTGTTTTTTGTGTAAGCTTTTGTAATGTTAGTATATAACCCCTCAAAGCCTACCGGCTTCAAGACGTCCCATCTCTTCGTCAGGACAATTACTACCCAAGCATGCAAACTATACTAAATGTCACTACCATAGCACTATTCATACACTTATGGTTCAACTTCAAAAAATATTAATCACATGCGTTTTAGATCGCCCGAGATCCTGTTGGCTTAATATTTTGTATACTCGTAAATATGTCAATATTTTTATGGTAGTGACGTGTATTGTTGCTTACATGCTCATCAATTGATTGTCCTGACGAAGAGACGGGTTCTTCTAAAAGCCATATTAAAATTGCATTTTAGTAAAATTTGTTAAAAACATAGTATTTCATAACTAACAGTTAAAATAATATATGTAGTAATTAATCATTATATGAATAACGTCACCAATGTATTTTATCTAAATATCTCTCTATTTGTCTTTTTTAAATAAAGCAAAAATTATGAGACTGGTTGAAATGATTTTAAATTGAGTCTTATTAATTCATTTTAATCTATGTATATACTACTGTAGCTTATTATACTTACATATCACTCACTCCTTGCAACAACGTCATATTTCAAAAATCGTCAATTTTTAGTTGGGCATGTTTGCGGAATGCCCACAAAATGTACTATATCCCAGCAAAAGCGGTATATTTTTAACTTAATATTTACCTGCTACATGACTGAAAGTGTTGTTTTTGCATTTTGAAAAAAAGATATTGTTTAATGGTTTTTTTTTTTAAGTAAAGTAAATATATTTCAAATGTAGATAAAACCTTCAGGTTTTACCTAATAAGATCTGATGCACAGTAAAAAGTTCAGAGTGGCTTAGTAATTATTTTTAAAACATTTCATTTTATTCTTAAACTTTAAAAACGATCTCCTGAAAAATAAAGTTTTTTGATATTATGACGTTGGTGAAAGGAGTGAGCGATATGTACTCCACAAAACTATCTTCAACCAGCCCTGGTTTTCGCAAGAATGAGAAGGGCCGTAATTAGGATATTCTAGAGTATTTGTGAATAGGGTAGAGTTTCCTAATATGGAAATGTAAGTGCTCCGGAATTTCTGTACAGCCATTTATAATGCTACTTTTACATATTTTAAACTTAATTTTTATCAATTATGTTCTGGAAGATATTCTATTAATGCATACAACGTAGTCTTGGTACCAACCATAATTATAGAAGTTACGCATGGAGTTGGAAATAGAAGGATGAAATTAGACTTAATATATCGCTCACTTCTTTCAACAACGTCATATATAAAAAAACTTGATTTTTCAGGATATTGTTTTTAAAGTTTGAAAAAATAATGTTATGTATTAAAAATAAATATCAAGCCACTTATTGAACTTTTTATTGTGCGACAGATCTTTTTAGGTAAAACCTGAATGTTTTTTTTCCATTCGATAAATATTTAGTTTATTTAAAAAAGTTATTAAACAATACCTTTTCTTCAAAATGCAAAAACAGCACTTTTTGTCCTGTAGCGAGTAAATATTAAGTTAAAAATATGCCGCTTTTGTTGAGATATAGTACATTTCCTGGGCATTCCGAAAATTGACGATTTTTTATATATGACGTTGTTGAAAGGAGTGAGTGATATGTAAAACGATGTATAATTAAAGTGACCATACGTCCCGTTTTGACCGTCCCGTTTTTAGATAGCATGAAAAACATGTTTTTTTTCCATATTTATATTATTTATTCCTTTTATTTTCTTTATTAACATTCCATTTCTTTTTATCAATACATAAAAACGATGAAAAAATACGTGTTTTCTTGAATATACGTACTATTACGTAAAAATTGGTTGCTGTCCCGTTTTGAGGACAAAAATAAATGGTCACGTTACGTATTAGAACAAGGACAAGGTAGAAAGCGAATTAATTAAAGTCCAGGTGTAATTATTTTATTGTAAGGCCTTTATACTGTAAATTGTTATGGTATCTTTTGTATGTAATGTATATAATCTAATAAAAAATAATAAAAAATAAATACAAAAATTGTAATAAGATGTAAGTATTTCGGCTCAACACAGGCCATGCCTAATGAGCCATAATACATATAGCTAAAAAAATGTATGTATCTATGAAATAAATAAATAAAAATAATAATAATAGCTGTTTGAATGGTGATGTTAGGAAACAATGCTAGGCTGGGATAAGCGCTAAGTTTGTTGAGATGGTTCGGACATGTAGAACATACGAGTGATGAAAGAATAGTTAAACTAAACTATGAGGCGAATGTGGAATGTAGTAGAAATAGATGTAAAGATAGACCGAGGAAAACTTGGCATGATTAAGTATTTGAGATATTTAAAATCGGTCCGGTCATGAGTCGGAACAATCGGCGGGTATGTATGTGGAGATGCATGAATGTGGAAGAGGCGAAGAATTTTTGTTTGCAATGACAAAGTGGTGTGACCTTCTATTCTCTCTGCCTTTCCTTGCGGGGAAATCAGTTAGTTGATTAATTATTTCTACGTTAATCATTGAGGTACTAACCCATTTTAATAAAAATTGAATAAATTATTATGTAGGTTACGTGGCTTATTGAGTAGACGCTCGACTATTTCAAAAATATCACGGGGTCGATGTCCCCCAATTACAAAATAAATTTAATACATATTTATTTTAAAAGTAAAATTTCATGCACACATCAGATATATGAAGATTTTTTAATCTAAGTGTTTTGATACTAATTTATTTACAAAATAATATATTAAAAAAAAAAAAAACTATTTACAGCATTTTATTTCAATTTCATACATTAAAAAATGTATACAAAATATAAAATCTGGAAATACACAATAATATAACTTACAGTGATTTAATATTTTTTTAAATGAAAATAAAACCTTTGTTTCTATTCTCTCTGCCCACCTCTGCGGGGAAGTGACGTGATAACTAGTCAGTTTGAAAATGATACACAAAGCATCGAAACACGTGTCACAATATATTTCAAGAAATAGTGATATTTACTAAGTAAAACCTCAATTGAAAATTTAAGATTTTCTTAAAACCTTACATGTATTTGTATCCAATCTGTTTTAACTTGTGATAGTCTAAAACCAATATTTTCATGTTAACCATTTTCAATTCAAGACATTTCAAAGAAAATTTAAAGAATATTCGCAAATTCCATGGCAATATCAACCCTTAATACATTTACACTGACTGGAAAGTTATTTCTTTTTTAATTACCCCCTCGGAGTAGAAGGCAAACAAAGATAGCCAGTTAATAAAGCAAGGTGCTATTCCGTAGTAAATGGGGATTGCTTTTCAACCCTTTGCGGGTGAGTGCGCGTCAAACCGCGGTGCGAATGCCACCCCCAAACGCTCCACCACGAGGGGCTAAATAACCGTTGAATCATTTATTTGTGATTCTTTCAGCTCTCTGTTAAGGGAATTTAATATCTTGGGATATTATTTACTTCACGTTTTAATACATGGATATAATCTCTACTGTTTAATATTTAGTTAGTGTAGTTACATAGTACACACTTAAATTAACGCAATATATATATTGTATATATATATATATATATATATATATATATATATATATATATGTGTGTGTGTGTGTGTGTGTGTGTGTATATATGAATTCGGAATACAAAGGGTAAACAACCCTTAATATAATGGATTAATTACTTAAGCCCCCACTAGCCGCTTGACGTAATATCGCCATTGTTTAGCGAGTCCATTCAAGCGCGACCTTCTCAGACATATTTGTCCAGACATATTTCCACTCGGGAACACCGAAATAATACACTGATATCTTTAATAATACAATTTCTTTATTAGTTGGCACCATCCCAAATTGTTGAGAGTAATCTCGCATGTTGCCGTGAGTATCCATCGCTGAAATTATTGTGCTTTCTTAGAAAACTTCTATTTCTTATACCGATTCTTATTGTATTATTAGGTTTATAGATATTTGTACTTTTTTATTGTTTTCGTGATATGAGATAAACTATACATTAATAAATTTCTAATTTATTAATGAAAACGCTAGCACCAAGTTAGATTAATACGGTAAGGGAATGCACGAGTACCAAGTATGTAAACATTTAGACGACAATCAATTGAAGTTGACTGATTATATGAGCACTTTACCTAAATTTCAAAATAAATTCTTGATAAATACAGTAGAACCACTTTGATTCGTCACCTTTGGCACTAAACTATGTTGGGCAAGCAAAAAAGGTTGAAAATATAAAAATTTATAAAAAAAATAAACAATATTTGAATTCAAAAATGGGTATATTATTGTAACATTTATACAATGATTAAAGAAAACACTTGTTTTTTACCACTTGAGTTTTATTATAGACTACATGTTTCAGAAGTTAAACTTCTATCATTCAGGTCTGTATAAAAACAATAATATGTTATTATACAGACCTGAATGATGGAAGTTTAACTTCTGAAACATGTAGTCTATAATAAAACTCAAGTGGTAAAAAAACAAGTGTTTTCTTTAATCATTGTAACATGTCTTACCACAAAGTTAATGCCGAAACAATAAATAAAGTAACTTACATATTTTTGAAATATTGCAATAAAAGAATTCATAATAATACAATATACTCACGAAAATAAAATAAAAATAAAATGGTAAAAAAATTAATCAGTAAATTACAAGTATTCAGAATATTTTACCTTTTAGGTGACAATAAACAATTTTCTTTCATTTTAATTTTAACTGCAGACAGTTGGTAGAATTCCTTTTTGAATTGTTGGATAGGTAATAAATCCAAAATTTAACACAATTACTGGATTGAATTTTAGTTTCATTTATAATATATGAAAATATGTGACGTGTTTCGTCTTATTAAGACATTATCAAACACTATATATAAATTACTTAAAATTTTCTTTCACTTAATATTTGTTGTAAAATGAACCTTCGACACGTAAAAACTCAGCATGGGCACATTATTAAAATTTGCAATTATGTAAATGATGAAATGAAATAAATAAATGGAACTAATACCCAGAACAAATAAATATCATTAATACTTATTTATTTTTTTACAAAAATGTTAATAAGTAAAAATGACTAACCACAAAGTAAATGCTTTAAATATTAATAATATTGAGAATAGTATAAATATCATTAAGTAAATTCTTATTTATTGTTTCGGCATTCACTTTGCTGTAAGATATAATGAAATCGTAAAAGAAAAACACTTGTTTTTTACCACTTGAGTTGTATTATATTTTATTCAAACGACTAGTTTTGGAAGGTATGCTTCAATCTTTAGGTCTAAATATAAGCTAAAGGAAAAATAATTATCAATTCTATAAATAAAATGAAGGATTAGTTATGGGGAGGGGGGTGAGTCAGGGGGTAGAGTTTGTGAATACAGAAAAAATGAAAATAAGAGGTGAAGTATTTTGAAATAACATATTCTTTTTTAAATTATTATGAATAAAAAAGTTATTCATTATTTGACCTTTGTATGGTACAGGGTGTAATAATTTTACTTTATGTGAGTGGAATGAGTGATTTGTATTTATTATGTGATTTGCAAATTTTGAAAAATAATTACTACCAACACCGCTACGATGTTCTATAATTCTCATCTTTAAATTTCTCGCAGTTTAGCCTATATATAGTTTCTATCGCAATCCTTACACGATATTTTACAAATACTACTTTTTTGCAACATATCCATAATACATATTTTTTAAGCCCCTTGCCCCCATATGATTTCAGATTGCGTTGTGAAAATTATGATAAAATCGTAGATTATTCTTATCAGGTAATCGTAAAACAATAAAATATAAATATTTAAGGCGTAATTCCGTTGATTTGAATTCATCTAGCGTACCTACTTGCCTAGAAGGAACTTACTCGTGTCTCATTATCACGATATTACACATGTGCTTAGGGTTTGTAATTACCTACCTTCACATTTCTGGGAAAAAAAATTAAACTTGTAATTTTAATAATAAAAATATATATCATATTTTTATATTAACATAAACTGACTATCAAGCCTTTACTCTGTAGGGGTAGGCAGTAAAAAAATCACTTCACCAATGTGGTTGTGCAAAACATCTTCGCCTCTTTCACATTCATGCATCTCTGCATACATATCGTCAGGAGTCGAAATAATCGGTTAGTATGTATGAAGAGATGCATAAATGTGGAGGAGGCGATGGATATATGTGAGTTCCGAAATTACAGTGAAGTGCTTTTCAATTATACGTAGAATGGTGAATATTACACCTTTATAAAATGATCACTTAAACCAGCCTTTGTATAAATACCCAGACTTAACACATAATCTTGTTCGTTAAGAAAAGCATATTTGTCATATTTATAACAGTTTACTTTTCCAAGTACATAATATAAAACATATTCTATATGTGGCCAGGTTAGGTTAAGTTAGGAGTCGTTACGGCGGTTACGAGGACGAGATGCATGAATGTGGAAAAGCCGAAGATTGCTTACAAAAACAGATTAGTGTGGAGTTATATTTTCTCTGCCTACCTCTGCGGAGAAGCGACGTGTTTGTTAGTTGGCTTGTTAGCTAAGACGTATTATATATGAATATTAGATAAATCATTCGTTTACAACATTTTGAGTGTGTCCAAATACTTGTTCACAAATCTGGATGATCTCCAATTATAGAAGTTATTTTTCATATTATTTTTCAATATCTCAACAAAGATGAAGAAGAACTTTCATACTTCTATATTTTTCTTCATCTTTGTTGAGATGTCAAAAAATAATCGGGAAACATTCGTAGTTTTATTATATCTATTACATTTTAATAGTGGCAGTTCTATCTTCCGAATTCATATTAATTTCCGAAGCCTGGTATAATCACCCATTGAGAAACGCCGATAAATTAAACAAACCCATACTTTTCTTGTTAATGCTGGATTCTCCAAGAAAAACACAGCTATTATTTATATCATTATCTCCATTAAGTTACAAAACCCAGTGGGATTGTGTCAAAATATAATAAAATCCCAGTGGAATTTCCATCCTTAGAGAGCATTACTCTTAATTTCGATCGTAAAGCGTCACTTTTGAATTTATAATTCCCGAATGTTGCCGTTTCGATAGTCACACTCAAATTTAGAACGTTAGCTCGACGCGCCACAATCATCGGTGCCGAAAAAAAATTGGGAGTGGTGTTCACTTAAACTTTGAACCAGCGCGGAATATCTATTGCGTAATTATTTACTGATTTGGAGTTCGATTTGTAGAACCCCATTTTAATTTATGTAGTAATTGTTACATCGAACACAGTTTTTTTTACTTATTTTTTTTAAATCTTAATAATATTAGTATATAACCACTCACCGAGATTTTTATGTCTACCGGTTTCAAAACGTGCCCGAAGTTTTTTTTAATCTCTTAAGTTGTATTTTATTTCCATTAATTGATTCGGTAGTCACTTTGTGGTAAAATCTATCCATTTTTAATTAATGTTTTACTTAGTAAATACCACTATTTCTTAAAATCTATTGTGACATATGTTTTGAATAAATTTTGAAGTTTGGTTTATTTCTTTTTGTAATGATTTTTCATATTTACAGGACAGCGTGAACAAAATAATTTTCGTGTTTGCTCTTTTCAAGATATTATATTAGAAAGTATAAAAATGATCATTAATCTGTGGAAAGTAAATATAATATAATCGGAGAAATGACGACGTCTCCCTCGCACTTGCGAAATTGTTCATTATTTATTGAGAACGTGCGTCTTTTTCTAGCAAGTAAATTGTTCTAAATGAGTGCAACGGATTTTCGAAGGTGCCCTTGACTGAAGCGACCCATGTTGAATAAAGTGACCCTTTTAAAATAGAAAATTACATGTAAATTAATAAATTTATTGCTCGATTAAAATAACTCGTAAGATTAATATTTTTTCACACACAGCGAACACCCACTATCTTTAGATAAAATTGAATATTATTAATACAACCACTGATAAACCTGCTATGTATAAATTCTTCTCACTGATTCATTGTGTGAATTGCTTTGGATCAAAGCTCCAGGGTTCGATCTTTACTTTATCGGTTCCTACGTTTTTCTTATTGTAACATGTTTTGTAATTAGAAAAATAATTTTTCATGTTATTTTTCTGACATCTCATCAAAGAAGAATATGGAAGTCTGGGCATTTATGGGGCTGTTCAAAAAAGCTTGTTTTCAACTCACCAATAGATGTCTCTAGTGAAGTTCTAGTGATTCAAGAACAATGTTTCAAAATTGGATCATATAATAATGGGTAGAGTTGGTGAATGTTACACGTGTGTAAAGTGATCACTTAAACCAGCTTATGACGGTCGTCAGCCCCATAAATGCCCAGACTTCCATATTCATCTTCATTTTTGATGAGATGTCAAAAAATAATATGAAAACTGGTCTTTGTTTAGATAATCTAGAAAATTTATAAATGCGTAAAGCAATCAATAAAGTCTAATCCATAATAAATAACCAACTGAATTTAACTTCGAGTCTACATTTGAAAATATTCCCATTGTGATTTCTTTGTCTCTTTTCTCTCTTTCAAAATTTTGTTTTTCTTCATTTGAACCCTTATCCGTGCATAGGGTACTGCATCATATAAACGCAGTGTTCTCTTGATCGTTAACACACAAAGGAAAGGTGATCAGCCCTCCGCTTCAGGTACCAGTCCAGGGTAATATTCAATAAATATTAGAGTGAAAAATCACTAAAATTTATTTGATACCCCCTGGGAATCGGGAAAAACATTCAGGTTTTACCTAAAAAGATCTGTTGCACAGTAAAAAGTTCGATAAGTGGCTTATTATTAATTTTTAATACATTGTATTATATTTTTAAACTTTAAAAACGATCTCCGAAAAATTCTACTTTTTTTTATTTATGAAGTTGTTGAAAGGAGTGAGCGAACTGTGCTAAAACATATGCAGCATTAAGAGTCGCGGGAAAACAGAACATAACACGCATTTTAGTGTTACACTGTTTACATTCCAAGTATGGTCAATAATTATTACATAGACCGCTCCATTTATGTTTTATCGACCATTACGGGAGACTGCTGCGGTAATCCTTCCTCAGAAAGCTGGAACGCCTTTGTCCCATGGCCCGCATGCTCCTGCCATCTTACCAATGGCATCCTCCACAATACACCATTGTTGAGCTCAACCTGCTACCAGATATGTACGTATTGTGTTCCGATTATGTTCCGAGACTGACTTTCAAGAACACCTTACCTCGAACTATCAAATGATCCATAATCCTGTACGGTAGTACCCCGCTTAGCGCGGGTAAGCCGAAAAATGGTGCGCTAAACGGTCAGCGCTAAGCGATGTCTATTTTCTACATACGAGTACAATACTTGAAACACAACAATTTTTTCTCTCTAATATTTATTCAATATTACCCTGGACTGGTACCTGAGGTGGAGGGCTAATCACCTTTTCTGCATGTGTTAACGATCAAGACACTACTGCATTTATATGATGCAGTGCCTTATGTACCATTGGGTTGCGAATAAGGATTTGATAATGATGATGATACTTGAAAAAGAATGAGAATACTTGTAAATCGAATGAGTGAAGAAAGAATCGATAAACAACTTTATGAGGTGTGTTGGTAATAATAGAAGCAGAATAAGACCGAGAAAAACTTACTTATTTCAAGTACTTGAAAATGGTCAGGTCAGGAGTCGGAATAATCGGCGAGTATGTATAGGAAGATGTATAAATGTGTAAGAGGCGAAGATTGTGTGCAAAGACAGATTGGTGAGGTGTTCTTTTTCTCTGCCTATCCCTTCGGGGAAGTGGCATGATGGTTAGTTAGTTAGTTGGTTATACGTGAAATACTTGAACACTTTCTTGCACGAATGTTTGCCATCTTTGTACGAAGTGTTCAATGACGTTGATTTTATATACAAAAACTAATAAGTTTTAAATTATAAAAAAACTTTGAAATTTATTCATTTGAACCCTTATCCGCACCCCAATAGTGCACAAGGCACTGTATCATATAAACGCAGTGTTATCTTGATCGTTAACACATGAAAGAAAGGTGATCAGCCCTCCGCTTTAGGTACCAGTCTAGGGTAATATTGAATAAATATTACAGTGAAAAATCATTTTATACTTATTAGACCTCCCTCTGGGAATCGAACCCGGGACCTCCAGAACGGTAGCCGAGCGCGCTGACCATTACACTACGGAGGTGGAAAAATGATTTTATACACAAAAACTAATAAGTTTTAAATTATAAAAAAAGTTTAAAATTTATACAACATTTAAAATAATGTGTTTTTTTATTGTGAGCACTTTTCCATAAATATCTCAGACTCTTTATTGAATAACTCGAAGTTTACAATTAATGTCGTCATATTTTGATTTCAAAGCCGAAATTCACGTAAACATGCACTAAGAATTGCAGAACAACATGCGCTTAAGGCTGAGGTCTAACATTTCTTAAGAAAATATTAGTTTTTTTCTTGAATGTTTTTCACATTTTATAAACTTTATAAAATAAAACAAGTTAATTTTAACCACTTGTTTATCGGTTAAAAACAAAGTAATTTTATTTTATAAATTTTCAAAATAAGTTACATTAAAAAAAGGATTGCTTTAGAAAAAGTCTCGATACTTTCTTGCCGCACACCGCTCGAGGAGCAGCAATACCCTTTATTGTGACAATAAACGTAGGAAAAAAGTCAAAAGTCAGTTATTTAATGCTGTGGTTTGTTGTAGAGATTAGCTACCGAACACTGGCGGGGTTATTTATTGCCTTTAAAATTTACATTTACTGCCGAACCAATTGTGATGAATTCAATATATTTTCCGAACTCAAAAGGCTAAATAATCATTGTGGTATTATGATACAAACTGAAAAATTACTTGAACTATTTTTCGAAACCTAAAGAAAGTTTTTATTTCATTTTTATTTTATATTTTTTTATTTTATAAGCCTCCACTCGTTTGCGAGTGATTTTGGCTCTTACAAATAAAAAACACTAACAATAACAAAAAAAAGTATAAAACAGGTGAAATAGAGAAGAAAAAAACGGGAAAAATTAATAACTGAAAAAAGGAAGATATCAAATAATTTATTCGATCTACAGTAGTTAAGTCGCATTAAAATGTAGACAAAAATTCTTGTTAACTGTAATGTTACTATGAAATGTGAATCAAAGTTGATTAATTTAAAAAAAAAGATATACTTAGCATTTAATAAATACAGAGTACAAACGTTCTGGTTCCAACCCTTATATGTGGAAGTTGCTAGTTCCAATCCTAATAAATGGAAACATGAAGTTGGCAAATTAAGATGAAATGACACTGAATGCAGTCGACGTACGATCTCTCAGATGTGTCCCGATAGGGTATATGATAGATGCTCGAATGGTGATATAAGGAAAAAATACAAGGCTGAGGTAAGGTTAGGTAAAGGTGTGTTGATGTGGTTTTACGCGAATCGAATAATTGAAGAATGAACAGTAAAACTTTGGTCAGTAATTTTTAATAACAACATTTTGGGTAGGTCCAAATACTTGGATTATCTCCAATTATAGGAGTTGTTTTATCATCTCACTAAAAGATGTCTCTAGTAAAAATTCTAGTGATTCTTGTACAATGGTTCAAAATTGTATCATATATGTATAAATTTTAAAGAAAAAACTCCTAAATAGAGGAAACCCAGATTCGTGAACAAGTATTTGTATACACTCAAAATGTTGTTACTCATTCCGTTAACTATGTTAGTAAGTTCGCTGCGTATAATTTTGTCTGTCGATTTTAATTACTGATGTCTGTTTAATTAACTCTTAGACATTAATTAAGACAAGTAGGACGCTCTAAATGTTTCTCAATTAGATCTAAGTAATGGACCGAAAAGGTTAATTAGTGTCATTTTCATGTAGACTTCTAGAAACCGATCGCGCAGTATGAAATTCAAATGCATTTTAATATCAATTTTTTATTGATATTTCCAATTAGATCAAGAATGATATGGAAGTGAGGGTATTTATATTTGCGACCTATTGTCAGCTAGTTTAAAAGACTACTTAATATGCTATGTAACATACACTTTTCAACCCATGATTGACAACCACATTAATAAATTTTACGGAAGTTATATATTTCGTTCGATTCGAAGAACCTCATCTACGTTACTTCGTTGGCGATATCTATTATTGAAATTAGTAAGTTTTTTTATTAGCAGAAACCTTCATGAAACATTTTTATATTCTTTTTCATCTATGCTGACATATCCATAAATAATTTTGATATAAATAACTATTAAATGGATCAAATTCAGGGTTTGTAAAAATAAATTTTAACACTCTAAATATGGTTAATTTATTTTTCCTGTTACTATTTTAAACGTATTATTTTTAACTAAGTCTGGATTTATATTAAGAAATTTTCTTTGTTATACCTCAAAATAATAAAAAAATTATATTTAATATAATCGATATATTGTACAAATTAAATTTAAGCAAAATTAAAAAAAAAACAACGTACAACGTGGCTATTTAACTAAAACTATACTCGTATATACATGAATAGGTGTATGTGCATGTGTGTTTGTGTGTGTTACATACACATGTGTATATATACATTTATGAGTAAAACCAGTAGAAATCTTTCATATTAAATTACCTAAAATATTCTCAAATTATAATATATTACGGTTAGAAGTATTAATATTAAATTGAAATTCAAAGCCGAGAAAATTCCGGTATATAGACGTAAAATTTATTAATATTTTTAATGAAATTATTCATAGATTTCTAATACAGACTTCAAAAATACTTCTCTATGCCTTTTGACATATTGTGCCATAAACAAGTGCCCCCCGTAGTCAAAAACTGGGTGGTCTTCACCATAATATTATGTAGTAGGCAAGCACTTACGAACCTTTGCTTTTCCTGAATATACATATGTATGTAGGTGTTCCATTCCAGATCCATTCAAAGGTAGCGA
>NW_028281663.1:5000-110720 GCF_059751285.1 Brachycentrus maculatus | reverse complement strand
GTGTGCATCGAAAAAAAAGATTTATGAAAGGGAAAGAAAATAAAAAATATATGAAAATATTTATTCCGTAATATATATATTTGTTAAAATGAATTTAAAAATTCTTTTAAACATTATTTAAAATAATCTGGCGTGAACAGACATTTGACCTCTCTGGTAGTCTCCGGTGGAATGGATTCTGTGTTAGCGAATAACTCCTTAATTTAGTAGAGTTGGGAACCCAGATACTCCAACTCAGAGTACGATATCCAGCGTACTCTGAGTTGGAGTATCTGGGGATTAAAATTTGCAATTGAAATAAATGTAACTTACCATGCATAGGAAATGGCAGGAATTTAGTTTGAACAGCTCAAATGCCCGTTTAAGGGCACTAATTATATGAGACAGATGTGGGAATCGAGACGCAAGTTACAATTATGGACAGTCAAACAAGATGTCAACGTCTCAAAAAGGATGTCGAAATGTTGTCGTTTACCTCAGTAATAATACACGCGAAATAATTCCAACCGGAACGGCCCAGATTGTTAATTGGAGTTTAAAAAATTAAATCTAATTGAAAATATTTTGATCGTATCTAAATTTTCCATCACGAACCTGGATTTCGTCCACGTAGCAGTTATTTATATATTGATATCTCAACAAAGATGAAGAAGAATATGCAAGTATAAGGTATTAACAGAGCTTGAGACTTGTTATAGGCTGGTCACTTTATATAATATACCTATCATTTTCCATTCTACTCATGATAGACAACCACGCAACTGAATTTTTCGAAAATGTATTAATCCGTTAATTGACACATCCTTTCACATGCAAGATCTCGACACCACCTAAGACTGAGTTGAGAAAAATTTTATTTGGAGAATACATTCGTGAAATGTGTATAAGATTATTTGAGAATTATTTTATATATGCACTAGGAGACGCTTTGCAAACGAGATAACAATTTTATTATTATTAAATTTATCTTTTTGCTAATTTAAAAATATCTCAGCCTATGTCAGGTTGCAAGCCATGTTAACACCTAGACATTCATAATCTCATCCATCTATGTTGAGATAAAAAAATGAAGTTGAATTTTAAATATTAGACAATATGCGAGATATTGTCAGATATTTCAAATTCATAGCTCTGACATGCACTAGGATTGACCACATGGCTCAGATTTAGTGCATGTTGTTCTACAATCCTTAGTACATGTTGGTCCTCGAGGAGACCAAAATTGCATGTGATCAAGTGAGTGATTGTCCTGACGAGGAGACAGGTGCGTCTCAAAACCGGTGAATGAAAATATCGGTGTGTGGTTATTTACTTTCATTTAAAAAAATAGAAAAAAAAATACAGAAGATATTTAGTTATTATAAGGCTAAACTTGAACTAACATAATCAGTCTTTCCTTATAAAATGCGTAACTGTTTGCCAATCGAAGTATTTTGCTTACGTTGCAAGAGTTCCATAAATTTCATTACTTTATATAAGTAGGTAATGAATGTTTCGAAACAACCATTTTTGCTGGTTGCTTTTGCATACAAAATCAAGAATATATAAATCAAAATGAATTATCCACTAATTTTAAAATTAATGAAATATTACACTAAAAAAATATTACTTTACATACACCTTAGTGTGTTTAATATTTCTCAAAAATTGTGAATTTCCATTAACACTTCCAACTTCAAATAGTAGGTACACTTATAAAAAAATCTGTACATTTAAAATCAAATCCGTAAACTGAGCCACAGTTGAATACAATTGGGTTATTATAAATTTAATATGTACGTTCATAAAATCACAATGTATCGTTTACATACGGCAATTTTATCAACCGAATCTCAAGAAGTATCAAATAACGCGAGTGTAAAATTATATAATTAAATTATAAAAATAATACGATACTTACTAGGATATCCTGAAATATATATATATATATATATATATATATATATATATATATATATATATATATATATATATATATATATATATATATATATATATATATATATATATATATATATATATATATATATATATATATATATATATATATATATATATATATATATATATATATATATATATATTTATATATTTATATATTTATATATGTATTCTATTAGACACTGGATTACTAACTAATACGGATGATTTATGAATATTATGGTGTTATTTTCAATAAAACAATTAAAAAAACACCACACCGTTAGCCATTCATCCTAATATATTGATTTAGAACAAGCATGTGCGAGGAAAATAACAACATTGCATACTTATATACATCTTCGAAAAAAATAATGTAATATGGATGTCCAATAATGGGCATAATGGTGAACGTTATACAAGTGTATAAAGTGATCATATGAGTCAGCTAAATTCCATATCGCAAGTCCTGAGATTGTAACATATAATAATGATGGCACTTTATCTAAACTTAAGACCTATAATAAAAAAGTCATACTTACTTTATATATTGTATTCATTGCAAAGAAGTCATTTCATGCATATTTCTTATAAGAAAACACATAAGTTTCGTTGTATTGAGATTCCATAAAAAAACTAGCATGTGAAAGAAGGTGTCAATTGAAGAATAAATGCAATTTACGAAATTTGAGTAATGTGGTTGAAATCATGGTTATACGACGTTACACGTGTATAAAGTGGTAGATTAAACTAGCCTATGATTGGTCAAGGGCCTAGTAAATACGGAGGCTTCTATATTATTCTTTATATATGTTACGATATCGATGTTTCTTTATACTTACTTTGTCGTATTTATCAAATTATTTCCGAAAAATAAGACGAAACACCAAAGTAATAATCAATTTTAATTATGGCACTGCTTTTAATTAAAAATTATTGATATTTAACGTCAGAAGATGAAAATTGATAGTTTTCAATTGAACTTCTTCTTTTTATTAATCCTCAGGATCTGTCTGTGCCTCCGCCTGTCGCTCTTGGGATGTTAACTGCCAGCTATCTCTCAACCTTTTTGGAGGTGCTGCCTGGGGGTCTATGTCCTACGCTTCTTGAAAGGCGATACGTGGATGTTTGTATTCTGACAATTTGTTTACATGTTCATTCCAGATTCACCTTCGTTGTCTTAATTGGACTTAATTTTATAAATCAGTTGAAAGTATGTAAGGTACTCCTTCCAATTTCAATAGGTGTTACCAGTATTGAATAGCCTTGTAACAGCCTTGCCAATTATCTAAGAACTGTTTTGTACTGATATTAGAAAGAAAAAAAAAGTTAATTATTTTATAAAACTGTAGAGTTGGGCGTGTTAATGATAAAATAAACACTTGTATTCTAAAATCCATAAAAATGGACGATGAAATATAATAACATTTTTGGACTGCAACAAATCCATTGTGCAGAATAATTGGCCATAGTTTTTTTTCTTCTTTAAATTGTAACGTTAAAAGAGAGGCCATCAAAAATAACAATAATTTTTTTTAAAAAACTTTTCATCACTGTTTTATAATTAACTAACTAACCTTCACGCCGCTACATATTTATCTCGTAATATGTACCTAAAATTATCGTCTTAAATTACGAAAGACAGTATAATTATTTATTAATTGTTGGAAAGTTAAGTATATTAAAAAAAAGAGATTTGAAGGGCATGCATTTATTTCTGATATTTTTTTTTAAGTAGTAAATTGTCTAATTAAATTCTAATATAACGTTACGAATCGTTATTTACATGTATCCCATGTATTGAAAACAGTTGCTTTTATCGGGTTATAATGTATTTATTTGAAGGTTCAATGGCTTAAATCGGATAATGAGAGCGACCGCTGGATCCTTGATTGAATAACATGATTTGTCCAATTAGTTACCATGACTTAATGAATTAAATTCAAATCTTTTTCTTCTTTCTTTTTTCAAAACGAGAAAATACTACTTAGAAAGTAATACTAAAATAAAGTAATACTGTATGCCCGATCTTGTTGATTTTAGGCTGATCTTTGGCAGTGTTTAATTTTAACTTGAATATTTTATCCAAAAATCTTATTCATGGTTAAGCTTCACCTGAGTTGAAGTTGAAGTTGAAATCACCACTTATAATAATTGGCATTTGGTCCAGTTATTTTCCCAACAACGCTGCAAATCATAGTGTAGGCCAATAAGACTTCATGAATGAGTTGAATGACAATAGTAACTCTTGCACTGTTAAATATGTAAATTTAAAATTGGAAGTTAATGAAACTTTTAATCTTTTGTCTTTATTACTCAACCTATGTGACCCGCGAAATGTTTTTTTTTTATTATTTAAAAATAAACAAATCTGACCCACTTGCGAAAAAGGTTTGCCATCCCTGACTAAGACCCTTTTTTAAAATCCTTTAGACAATATTTCCTATTATAAAACTCTTTTTGTAATTTTATCATTGTTTTCAATAGGTACCCAAAGCAATTTGCACTCACAAACGCCCCTCAAGCAACCTCAATCACTTGCGTTAGAAAACACTGCCTTACATTAATCGTAGGAGGCCTTTTTATCTTTTTTCTAAGCGCAAATCAACACGTTTCAAAATTGAATCCGTGACTTTTGACAAAAAGTACGCCTTGATGCGACGCTGTTTTTGTCATATTTTTATACGGATTACAATGAAAGGATCTTGATAAATGGAATTCATAAATTACGCTCACACGTTTTTTCGAAGGCAATTTATTTCATTTCCCGAAGAAAGAATAAGGTAACGGTAGATTTTTTTTATTAAATGGGAACAAGGTCAGCAAATATTTCAATGTTAACTTCTTTGTGGACGTACCCACATAATTATTATTGTATAACTCATCAGCCAATAAGTACGGCGTTTATTTTTCTCACATGTGCCTGTACACTCGTACGTATAATATACAAGCAAGGTCTAAATAAACGACCCAATAAGAATATTCTCAATAAACCTTTCTACATATAAAACAACCAATTAGAAAATAAATCTTTTTTTTTTTAATAAAGCAATGTTTTTTTTAACGATTTTGTGAACAAGTATTAGGACACACTCAAAATGTTGTGCTTAAAACACTGAAATACTTTATTTAAAAAATATATTGTACTCAAAAATAATATTATTTTTTTTAGTACAAGAAAAACCTCACGTAAAATTAAATGAAGATAAGCTATAGAGCCATTATTTATGACACCAATTTTGATTTGTGACGTTGTTCTAGCAAATAACCAATACGTGCTTATATTAATATAATAGATATGCAAGAAATTCTGAAAAATGAAAGAGATTTGAGTGATTCGTTAATTTAATTGTGTGTCACTCTGAGAATAACAGACTCCCATAGTAGTTACAACTATAAAACATTTCCAGGAACAAGTGTTACAGAATGCAATAAGTTTGTACTTTATACATATATATTTTACAAGTCTTACATTCCAAACAAAACATAAATATCTATAATAACTGCAATACACGCAATTTTTGACAAATTGATGCAATACAGATGTTCTACAGTGGGCTGAATGGTGAACGTTGCACAGTGTTTAAAGTGATCACTTATTAAGCCAAATCGGTAGCCCTGTGGATTTGGAGACTTCCATATGCTCTGCGGCATTAATGATGCTTCGTATCTTTTGAGATATCCATTATTTATCTTGATATATCGCCCTAAGGGGTTTTAATCTAGTGTTAAGTACATTGTTACATATATCTATGTGATTATTATATATAATGATTCATTATTTAAAGATTAGTTTGTTAACCTATTTAACATCACAAGGATAATTTTGTGGCCTTTCTTAATATATCGTTGAAATAACCTTCATACATCTGATATCTTCATACGTCTGATCTTTGTACGTCTTATTTTCATAAATCTGTTCACATATGAACTTTGTCTATAAGGAGATATCGAGGGGATCTTTTTCTTAACGATGTGATTGATGTATGTATCTCTGGGAATCACAAATTCGAACGGAGAAACAAAAGTTTTTTTTCTAATGTGCAAAAAATTCTTCATTCAGCTTCGAGTCGTTGACCTTCTTGATACAATATTCAAATGGCGTTCGTAATTGATGTTTTTTTTTGTTTTATACATCCATCTAATAAGATTCCATACGAGTATGGTATGTACATTCCTTTGAATTTCTACAGGTGTGACTGGCTATTATTCAACCAACAGTGGATTTAAATCTTAATATGTAACAAACATTTACTAACATACCATCTCTTTGCTGAGGTAGGCAGACAGAATAGAACCCCACCAATTCGTATTTGGAAACAATTTTCGCCTTTTTCACATTCATGCATCTCCTCATACATACCCGCCGATTATTCCGACTACTGACCTGACCACATTCAAGTAATTGAAATACTTGATCATGCTAAGCTTTTGTGATCTCTTTCTGGTTCTATTATTTACTACATTGGTCTCAAAAAATTATTTTACAGTTCTTTCTTCGCTCATTCGATCCACATACCCTAACCATCTCAACACACTTTTCTTAATTTTATCGATAATGCCTTGCGGTCCATCCTTATATGGAAGTAAGTTTTGAGTCAAGTACAATATATTGCCTACACCCAAATTAACCAGCTGCCTGACAAATATAAAATAGAACCCAGTCAGGAATCCAAAATGAATGAACTGAAAAAATACTTTATGGAAAGGTATTTGTGTTAGTGATTAATTATATTTTTTCCTTTTTAACCTTTAAACATGCTTCTTACCTAATTTTTTATATGCCTATTTACTGTACCTTTTATAAAATTATATTTTATATTTTTCCCTGTGTTTTCTTGTTTGTTACTTTCTTGTCTGTTTTTCAGTCTTGTTAACCTTAATCCAATGTCCCAAAATGAGTCATGGAAATAATTCATAGGGAATATTATATATGTGACTAATGTTTGTATGATTTAGAACGACTTTCCACTTAACAAATTTAGTATAATTCTTTTAATAAATATTTGAAGAATTGTGAACTCCTTACTGATTAGATTATACGTTAAACTGTTCATAGTTGGTACACATACTCTTAATACATAACTAAAAAGATATATTTTCTCAGTTACAGTGCTCAATGTAAACTGTAGTAAGTCTTACATTTACCTTAACCCATTTATATCTTGGCACCAAAATCATATCAAAATTTATATCAAAAGGCATATTATTATGCTCCTACAATATAGGTCATGAGTGTTATTTGTTATAATCAAATAATAACAGTGACTAAACTGTATCAATGTACATATTATTAGAAGGTAAATGTATTATTTCTTAGATTTACCATACATGGTCTCGAGGTTAAATTAAAGTCATATAAAATAAGTGACATAATGGATATTCAATATATTACGTTTTTGAGAATATTACGTGTGTTTTAATAATCAACCTGCTTCTGAGAATTGGGTATTGTTTGTTCACTTGTTTTGAATTATTGTGGCAATTTCAATCAATAACAAAAAACGGTATATTAATCAAACGGCATAATCTCTCAGACGAATGTGCGGTAAATGTATGATATATATTCGTATCGTGACATAAGAAAAAAATGAGAGGCTGAGATAAACATCAGTGATAAAATTGAGAATTTTTTTTGTGTCGGGTTGTGGTCCCGTGATTAGTATTGCGTACTATAGAGTTTCTGGGTCCGAGCCGACTCTACCGCAATTTGATACCTATTTCTAATAATAAGCCGCTTAGGCTCACAGAAATTGTATGAAGTTTAAATGAAATTGTAGTATTTTGTAAATAATTAAAACACATATATTTTTCCTTAAAAAAAAAAAAAAGGGTTTGATGAAATGGTTTGTGGGCATGTGAATCGAATGAGTGAAGAAAAAATATTAAAACAAATTTATGAGGCGAATGTAGTTGGTAATAGAAGCAGAGGAAGACTGAACAAAAATTACATTAAGTATGTGACAATATACTTGAGCTAAGTTTCTGGTCAGGTCTGGAGTCGGAATAATCGGCGGGTATGTATGAGGAGATGCATGAATGTAGAAGAAGCGAAGATTGTTTGCAAAGACAGACAGGTGTGGCGTTATATTCTCTCGCATACCCCTAGCAGCGTGTTGGTTGGTTACTTTTTTATTCATATTTTTTAAACCCTTTTAATCTCGAGTGAAAATATTATTCTGACCATAATTCAAAAAAGTATTACGATGTTGAAAATGTGTATATGCGTGTTAGTATTGATGACAAAACTATCACATACAAAATTAACATAATATATAGCAACAATAATATTCATTAACATTAAGTTTATGGATTCTCGAGTAATTTATATAGAGTAGGTACCTACGCATAAACAACATATTAATTTATATTAAATTATATAGAATATCAATTGATCTATTTACGTCACAATTGCATGATGAAATTTGCACACCTTATTACAATATTGAAAAAAAATACGCACAAAATATTTTTAAAAAATAATTAAAATTCGGAAAACCTGTTTTTTAATTATGTCATTTTATTACATATAGGCATAAACATATATATATATATATATATATATATATATATATATATATATATATATATATATATATATATATATATATATATATATATATATATATATATATATATATATATATATATGTATATATATATATGTATATATATATATGTATGAATAATTGAAAAGATTAGGAAGGGCTCTTTGCGGTGGTATGGACATGTGGAGCGAATGGATAGCGAGAGAATGACAAAGAAAATATATGTGGCGAATGTGAGAGGGAAAACAGAACGTGGACGACCGAAAAAGACTTGGCACGATCAGATCAATCAGAACCTAAAATCTGGCGGTGTCAAAAGTCTGCGTAATCGGAGGGCATGTATGACTAGATGTATGGATGTGAAGGAGGCGAGGAGTGTATGTCAGGACAGAAGAGTGTGGCGTTCCATCCTCTCTGCCTACCCCTGCGGGGAAACGGCGTGATGGTAGTAGTAGTAGTAGTAGTATAAATATATATATATATATATATATATATATATATATATATATATATATATATATATATATATATATATATATATATATATATATATATATATATATATATATATATATATATGCAATGTAAGAAAAATAAAGTTACTTTATAGTTTCCAGTTAATTAGTCAGAAAAACGTTAAGATTTTTAATTTGTTCAAATCATAGGTGCTTAGGTATATGTGTTTAGCCTAAGAATTTGTTGATAATTTGCTACGCAGGTTTTCACAGAAACGTCGTAGTTTTGCAGTCATAAAATTATAATTAAATATATATTATAATTGTATGCATAATTGGAATATTAGTTCAGGTCATGCGTATTAAATAGGAACAACCATAGTGATTTGCATGGATTCTATAATAGATACATAATTTATTAAACATAAAAACTAAAAATCAATAATGAGTAAAAGTAATTTTATAGTATAGTACCTTTACAAAAGGTTTTTAAGAAAGAGAATAAAAAAAATTGCAGTACTCAAAATATTATCAAAGTACTGTATTATATAGCGGATAATGAGCATACATTAAAGAATTAAGGGTCTACAACGAAAATCCCAAATATTAAATATTGAGTATATTTGTAATGAATTAAAACCATATATTTTTAAGTGAAACTTCTTAATTGGCGATTCGATAATCGATAAGTGGATGGAAATGGAGAGTTAAATTTAAAGTATGCGTCACATTTTAGGCGTATTTCGTTACACGAGAGAGAACGTAAGAGAGAAGGAAAAAGAAAACTATTGCTGCGACGCAACAGCAGTGGAGCAAAAGAGAGCGACGCTCACACAACGAAACAAAGAGAAATAATAAAATAATATTGTGCATGCGCGCAATGAATATGTACACATCAGACGCTATATATGAACAGTTGAAGTACTACGCGTTGTGTAAGTTATATGTATCATTGTGTTTTAATGCATTTTTTTCTCGATATCTCAAAAATATCGAAACATGGACATAAATATCATACTTTAAAAATCACAAACCAATAATATCAGTATTACCAATTGAAACACCAATCAATGACAGCGTTAATATTTAATAAAAATTATATTTTTATTCACAATTTATATTGATGGATTTCATTTGAGATGCTCTCTCTCTCTCCATCTCTCACATAAAATCTCTAGTACACTATAATTTTTATGTTTCACTTCTATCACGCGTATAATATATTTTTTTTACTTTTAATGCTACAAATCTTCTTCTTCTTCATGTGTTTTACCGGGTCTCCCTGACGTTGGTGATCACTTAGGAGAAACCTAAGTGATCATCACTTTGTCTGTCCTGGGCAGCACGAAACAGCTTCTCCACTCCTCTCATCCCGGTCCATTCTCGAATGTTCCGCAGTCAGGAAACTGCCTTCTTCCAACCTCCCTGCGACTCTCAATATTTCCTTTTATAAGCAGTTGTAGGATGGCATTCTTTTCACCTATGTGACCAAAATACAAAATTGTACGGAGCTTGATTGTTGTGAACAATTAATTCTCTCTGTGCATTTGCTCTGCGCAGTACTTCAGCGTTACTAATCATATCAGTCCAGGATATTCTCAACATCCTTCGGTGGATCCACATTTCAAAAGCATCTAAGCGGTTAATGATTTTAACCTAAATTAATTCTACAAATGAAAATAATAATGTACATCTTTCCAATTTATTATTTTGTAAAACGTAGCTTAGTTTAGTTGTGCACTTAAATGATATCTAAATTGATAAAAATACGAGATAAGGTTCCATAAGTTAAACTGATAATAATTAACTATATTCAATGAATGACTACAAACATATTTTATTGCGCCGTGTTACATTGAGAAAGTTAGTGCAAACTATTTAAAAAAATAATTGAGAAATGCAATAACAGCGAAAATATACAAGTTAACCGAATACATAAATTACTTTAAATTAATATACGAGTATTAATACAGTCTTAAATATATTTCAAAGTGAGTCTCAGTTCAAACAACAAAATGGATGTAAACACCAATAAACAATGGCCTCAGTGGTTGTCTACTATATGTGGTTAGTATGAGTGTAATAAATTATTCGACATTCTAGAAACGAGAGCTAGTTCAAATTTAAATAACCGTTTCAAAGATCACTGATAAATTAAACCTATAAATCAGATTCTGACAGCTTTTCCCGATAGATCAACTGCTATGTAGTTTTTTTTTAACTACATTATTTTTGATGTTATCTTGTGGGTTCTAGCATATCATAAACAAAATAAAAACAATCAGTTCAATAGTTTTGGTTAACTTATAAATGATTTGAATTGAGTGAGTAAAATGCATATTTTTATGTAATTAAGAGTAAAATACTCATCTTCTTCTTCCTGGCAGTTGTATTACATTGGCTGTAATAACATCATTGATATTAGGAAATTATTTCAAATTTTCTCTTCCAGCTTGCCTGGGTATGTTTTGCACCGGGTTGTCTTTTGGATGGACGTCTCCCACTGTGGCCATTCTCCAATCTCCTTCTTCTCCATTTCCGGTCACAAGCAGCGAGGCTTCCTGGATAGCTTCCTTACTCCAGTTTGGTTCCGCATTTGGTCCCTTCTCTGGAGCCGTCATTAACAAATACTACGGACCGAAAATATGTATTTTGATTTCGATTATACCTTATTCAATAGGATTTATTTTGATAATCGTCGCAGATTCGCCAATAGTGCTGTGCGTGTCTAGGGTAATCTCAGGGTTGGCCGTGGGACTGAGTTATTCGACTACCCCGATTTACATCTCTGAAATTTCAGAGGTTAGAAATAGAGGGGGGTTGATGATTCTTTTTTCTTTGACACTTAACGTTGGTATAGTTTTTGCATCTGCTGTTGCACCATATGTATCATTGAAGAGTATGGGCGGAATAATGCTAATTTTTCCGTTATTAATGATTTCTTTCATTTTTGTTCCCGAGTCACCATTATTTTATATTCGAAATGATGAAGATACAAAAGCATTGGATTCACTGCGTCGTTTGAGAAGACAAAATGATAGCAAAATTTTACAAGATGAATTGAACAGTATGAAAATTAACACAGTGCAAAAGATGAAGATTATGGATTGCTTCAAAGAGTTTCTTACTTCCTCAAATCTGAAAGCATTTGGAATAGTATTTTTAACCATTATGGCTCAGCAATTATCAGGTGCGATACCTTCTATGTTATATCTTGAATCTATATACGAGTCTACTGGCATGGACTTTCCAACAAACATCGCTGTTTTACTAACACTTTCATTGATGCTGTGCTTTTGTTTTGTTACAATTCGCCTACCAGACTTGGTAGGAAGAAAACCTTTATTATTAGGCTCGTCGTTAGGTTGCATTATATCAAACGCCATGTTGGGTACCTATTTCATCCTCAGTAAAAACGATGATATTCCAAATCTGAGTGTTTTGGCGATAGTTTCAATTAACACCCTCCAAGTCTCTGCGGCTTTTGGACTAAGTCCGATGCCTTACACAATAGCAAGTGAAGTATTTTCATCGAATGCTAAAGAAGTTGCAATTTGTTTAATATCAGTCTTGGGTGCCGTTTTGGGATTTGCAATAACGAAATTGTTTCAAGTTATAGCCGATGACTTCGGCCAGGATACAATGTTTTTGGGTCTGATGTGCATTTCGATCATTTTAGGTATAATGATATTTCTTTTTGTACCAGAAACGTCGGGTAAGAGCTTCAATGAAATTCAAGATTTATTGAAAGGTTCTATCATTTACGTGAATCAAAAAACCACGAGCGAATCAGTAGAAAATATATATAATCCAAAAAAAGAATTTGAACGATTTTGAGATTTCATGACGATGATAATTATTATTTATTTAATTATAAAATAAAAAAATCTAATTTTTACTAAAAACTTAGAGCAAAGGGTTTTTAGAATAACCATCTAGGGTTGTTCGAAACTTACCTAATTTAATTTTTTTTTTAATTTTATGAATTAATTTCTTCTATTATAACGTTATATTAAGGATTCGAATTAAGTTGTAATTTAATATATCTCAAATACAGGTTTCATACATGATAAGTGCAAAAAAATTAAAAAGTGTAAGTCTGAAATTATTTTTTTTTTGTAAAAAGTAGATTTGTAATTGCACAATATGGTACAACCTGAGGAAAAAAAATAAACACCTTATATAACTAGATGTGCACAATGGAGTCTTGGTTCCAACCTAGTATATGGACATAGAGTATGGAGTTGGCAAAAGAAGGATGAAAGTAGACTGAAAGTAGTGGAAACGCGATCTTTCAGATAAATGGCAAAACAATGTATGATAAATGTTCGAATGGTGGTATAAGAAAAGAATGCAAGGTTAGGATAAGCATTATCGATTTAATAAAAAAAATGTGTTGACATGGTTTTGGCATACGAATCGAATGAGTGAAGAATGAATAGAAAAACTAATTTTAATGAGGCGAATGTGGCTGGCAATAGAAGCAAAGGAAGACTGTAGAAAACTTGGTCAGGTTAGGAGTCGTAATAATCGGCGGAATAATATTATATCTGCCTACCCCTGCTGTAAAGCGGAGTTATTGTGTGTTAGTTAGTATCTAGGCATTTTTTTTATTGTTATATTATTTTGCCCTGCATTGTCCATATTTCATTTACTTTAATATTATGTAAATACTTGAGATGAGTCTCATTTTTGTCAAAATCAATATCAATAATAAAATCCATTTTAGTAAATTATTAAGTTTTTACATTTGTGAAATTGTTTTGAATATTTTTTTTAAATTACAGCTGTTTAGTCCAAAGTAAGCTCATTGCCACCCTAGAGGCGCTCTCTTCATGTGAGAACAAAATAAGTGAAGAGTATCTTGCTTAGTAAGAAATAAAAAATATTTGTATGAAATACTATCTGACACCGTAATTAGACAAAACACTCCAGAAAATATATTCAAGGTACCTACTTAGAGTTGTACTACAACGCCGATTACCATTTTTTTACTGAAGTTGTCATTCAAGGCACCAAACGGCGCAGATAAATAACAAAGAGAAAAGAAGACACAGGACCTAATAGTTTGGAAATCGCTGCACTAAAGTACAAAATTAATATGTCAAGTATGTGATTTTATAATCAGGTAATCGATGGTAGATATTATGGAGTACTCACTTCATTTAAAGAATTTTCAAAGATTATAATAAATATGTGATAAGATACTCGTATGATGACTAATTATTGCACAAAATTGTCCTTTTATTCGTATAAATACATTTTGATATTTTTCTACTTACTATGGAAAATTTTAAAATTATTTCATGTACAATATTTAACAATTACAAGTACATTTTTTTTTACGAGCTACCTCACTAAGAGAGCAGATTGCTCGTGTTTAGAGAGGGAGTTCGCTTACAGGGTTTGTACATATAAATAAGAAGTAAAAATAAGAAATAATAAATGGTAATCAAACGGGAGTTTGCCTTATATGTTTTTGTAAATCATTTTTGAAAGATTTTAAATTGATTATATTTTTTATTCTTGCAGGTAGTTTATTAAAATGTTTTATTCCTATAAAAGAATAGTGGTTTTGAGCTGCACTAGTATTATATTTTGGGGTCTTTAAGTTATTTTGTGATCTTGTATTTCTAAAATTATGTGTCAATAATGTTTCCCTTTCTTTAAATATTTGTGAAATTGATGCTCTTTTAAAAATCGATTCTACAGTAGGTGCGTTAAATTCTTGGAAAATCAAGTTTGATGGATAGATCCTAGGCTTTTTTAAGATAATTTTTACAATACATTTTTGTGTTATTAATAGAGGATTTATAGTAGTTTTATAGGATCCTCCCCATCCAATAATTCCATAATGTAAAATTGATTGTATCAAGGCAAAGTAAATAGTTTTAATAGTCTTTAGAGATAGTATATTTCTATGAGTTATGAATTTGATATTATGGGTGTGTCCAAATCCTTGTTCAAAATCTGGGTTTCTCCACTTAGGAGCTATTTATACATTTTGATAGCTCAACAAAGACGACAAAGAATATATGTAAAAATAATTAATACGTGTGAATTGTATGTGTTCTGAAAAATTGAGTAATGTGGTTGTCAGTCATGGGTAGAATGGTGAATGATGTACCAGCCTATGACAGATCGTAAGCCCTGTAAATACTAAGTCACTCATATTTTTATTCATTTTTGTTGAGATGTGTTATGAATTTGTTTTAACAATGTTAATTTTAATAAAAATTTATAAAACGCCAATCTCATGTTTTGAAAGTATTTGGTTTTTTATTTTAATGTTGAATGGTTTTTATTGTCTAAGGTAAATTATGAGCATTCGTAAGAATCTGCTAGTTGATGCTGCCCGTCAATTGATAAATACGTTTGCACAATAGTATCTAGAGTCGATTAGGTACAAAAAATATGTAAAAATGTACACACGGGCTTACTAAACAATAAAATGACACGACTGCAATCAGTGTTGAACGCTGCAGCGAGACTAATTTTTGGAATTACTAAATTTGGTCATATCACCCCACTACTTGATCAATTGCACTGGTTCGCTTTCCTGCAAAGGCAGAGTATGAACTTTATCTATTCACGTATAAATTAAAACAGGGTGGCTCCAGAAAATATAAAAGATCTCTTGATTCCAGAGGAATTGCTTTATACACGTCTCACACTTCGATCGGTTACAACAACTGCTATGGATATCTTAGTGATCTTACGAGCTGGCAACCAGGGCACTAAAATCGGCGAATATGCTTTCTTTGTTTGCGGGATCGATGGCGTTGATGCTCTTCCACCAGTAATAACATTACAATGAGAGTGAGACGACTTTAAAAAAAAAACAAAATGTATTTGTTTGCCAAATCATTTTCACAGTCTCTTTTTCTCTTAAAGCGCTCTTCAGGGAGTAATTTGCCTAAATGACGCTTTTTAAATGATCAAATGGTATTACTTTTTAGTGTGTATAAAAAAATATGTTAATACCAACTGTAAATAAGTAATACCATAAGTATATATTTTAATGATTGATTGGTCTTTTCTACTTTAATATCCCCTTTAGCTACTAAATGTAAATAAATATACTTTGGTAATTTTATGTATAAGAATTTTATAAATATTATTTGTAACCAAAAAAGGGAGAGTACAATACATTCCTAAAGACAATATTCTAGTATTTCATTTTTACCATTCTTAGAGTGCTTGTGCACTACAAGTTTACCATCCGGAAGTCTGGTTTTAAAAAAAAAATAAAAACGACTACGACAATTTAGCGTAATCGAATTTACGCGCAACGTGATCACGTGCCGATCAAGCGCACCAATCCGAAGAAAGATAGACAAAAGCACAAGCCAATCATCCGTTTTATCATGTTAACCGGACAGCCGGACAGTAAAATTCAGTGTAGCGCACAAGCGCCCTTAGTGTCTTGATGATCTAGAACAGTGTTTCTCAACCAGTATTCAGCGTCTACTTTAGAACAGTGTTTCTCAACCAGTATTCAGCGGCTCCACAGCCATTCTAGAATATTTCCTAATTAAGTAAATGTTATTTAAATATTAAAATCATTATTATTTTTCTTGTTAAGTTAAATAAAAAATATCGTTACTAAGATGATGAAAAGCCAAAACAAAATTCAAATCAAAATTCCAAACAAAGTATCAAGTTATGAACTCAATATTATAATTGCCTACTTGAATTATATTTCAAAACTCTATAGTTTTTCAATCTGGATGATTCATCACGATCACCAGATACTTACTGCAATGTCATAAAATGGACATTCAACATTATATTTAAAATTGATTAAAAAAATTGATAGCTTTGACAGGTTATAAGCCATATAAATACCAAGACCTCCATATGATTCTTAATCTTTGTTAAGATGTCAACATATATAAATGAATGACTTCGAAAAAAACATCAACAACAAAAAATAGGTCTTAAAAGAGGTAACGATACCCAAAAACATGAAAATCATATAATAAATTCCTCGCTATCGTGTTGACTGACAACTGACTCATCCTTTTTGTATGCAGGTGACCTGAATGAATTATGAAATCAGTAGCACGTCTTTGTTGTTGTATCTTAACCTTGCCGACTTCAAAAAACTCATCAAACCAGTTTGAAGGTCGTAAATTCAATGAACCTGGTATGGAACAACGTAACAATTCGTGATTGAAATGTCTATGTAGATTTTTAAACGTTTTTAGAAAAAAAATCATGTGCATTAAGCTGTCATTCTTTATAAATAAGCTTATAAAGGACAACAGCATAAGAGGTAGCAGACCCCCAGGAAGATAACCTAAACGATGGAGAGATAGCTGGTCTTCCACCTCCCAGGAGCGAACCGGAGAATGACAGGACATATAATACTCCTATATAAAGAAGAAGAAGATAAAGTCAATACATTTCATCAAATTATTCTGAAGTAGCGTAGTGACCATCTGATGAGGTTACAGAGCCATTAGTTGTATGACCAATTTTGAGTTATGACGTTGTTCTTACAAATAAGCAATATGTGCATAAATTTATTTAACGGATTCGTTAAAATTTGACGAAAAAATTATAGAGATACACGTACAGTTCAGATGCTATATGTTGTGTCAGCAATATTTATCAATGCATTGTAACAAAACCCAACTAATGAAGTTCTGAATTACAGTTGATGCATTTTTTTCTCGTTATCTTGAAAATATCGAATCACAGGCATATGATACATCTCATATTTTACTTATCACAAACCATTAATATCTGGAAATTAATATCTGTTTTAACTTGTAAAATTTTCCCAGATTTTTAATTGCGTAAAAATCTGGGAAATAGGATACGCATGAAAATATGGTTTTAATTTTTTTACTTAACTTGTAATTTGATTAGTTATATTATTCATGTCATATTTATTCAATATTACCTTGGACTGGTACCTGAAGCGGAGGGCTGATCACCTTTCCTTCATGTGTAAACGATCAAGATAACACTGCGTTTATATGACGCAGTGCCCTATGCACCATTGGGGTGCGGATAAGGTTAATTATATTTATATATTTTATTCACATTATTTATTGTATATACTTATGTCCAAATACTTATTCACAAATCCCGTGGACAGTGCTTGGAAATAATAAATAAATAAAATTTGCCTGGGTATATATTACCATATGCAAACAATATAATTTTATAGGCCTGTAATAAATATAATTAAAATAGATGCAGACACAGACCAAGAGATCGTTACCTATTAGTAATTGCGTCACAGCAGAATAATAAAATACAACGTATAATAAAACGACAAAACGTGTTCTGAAAATTGATTTCTCTTTTCCTCGGAAGTGACGGATCAAAACAATACCAGGAACGCAGCCGATATTCGGATAAAAAGAAACTGGTTAATCTGCGTTACGTAATTTAGCTTAACTATCGGGCTTGCGTTACATGTTTACAAGAATGGTATTTTGCTCGTTTGTTACACTTAACCGTGTTATTGAACTAGACCATTTCTAAGAAGAAGCAAATCTAGCCTTAATTCGTATAATTGTGTCGTAATTCTTGTTTTTTTTCTTGAGGCTTGAACTTCATTCGTTGGTTGTTAGTTGTTCAACATCATTAGATTTTATATAATAAGTATTACTACTTTTTTATTCACATATTGTATATGTACACAAAAAGTCTGTTCTTCCCGACTACATCTCAAATTATCGTCTTGTAGACTGTTGGAGTCAGTTATCCTCGTCCTCAGGTTGTACTGGAAGGCGCAATATTAATCACCCTATCGGTAGATGTTATAATTTTTTTGTAAATAGCGTCGTACATCAATCATAATTAACGTTTGTGAACGAGACAGCTGCAGTATACTAACAAATTCAGGGTGGCGCAAAATTTATGATTCAGTTTTGTTTTTTAATGACTTTTTTACTAGATAAAAAAAAAGATTTTGAGTAATGGAAATCTTTATTTGGACCATTACTTTTTTTTAAGTAGAAAAGATGATGATGGTGTTGATACACATTTATGCTCTTTTTATCATTCTGTTTAACGTTGCTTGTCACATTGCTCATAGTGGACTACGTGCTTCTTGACAACTTCTTCTTTTTCAATGTTTTTTCAACGATATTCAATATATTCATTTCATCACCAACATTGTGAAATTAATCAAATTAGAAATATGCTTTCTTTATTTTATTTATTACCAGACTGATCCACAGCAACACGTGGTCAGGTACAACTAGTTTTTAGTAAATATGTTCCATTGTATCGCAATGAAAAATTCATATTGTAATTATTGGTTTGATTAAATACAAGCTCTGATTTTTTGTTATTTTCTTTAACCCTACGCAAAATAACAAAAATATGAACTTAATTATTGAAACATAGGTTAAATTAATAATTGATCGTTACTTACCGTAAAGAATTAATGATTACTCAATGAATTAATTCGATCATTGAATATTGAGGCCAAATTTGATGTCTTCATTCAAATTACGTAAAAGGTACGTATTTTTTAATGTTCAATTATATGAACATATTTTACTATGGACAAAAGTAATGTCAGTAGATATATAATTATTTTTCAAATATCAAGTATTTATTTCATAATATTCAACGAGAATTAAAATATATTTGATTATACCTGAAACGTAACCAGCACAATTTTCACAGTCCAATGACTTATTTAAACTGATTTTAATGTTATTGTACTGGAGTTACGGAATAAGAAAATGAGGCTCATGTTATTTTATCGTTGTGTTTTAGAAATAAAATTGCGAAATAAATCTTATGATAAATTATTTTCAGAAAATGTTACCGTATTATTATATAATTATCTTTAGAATCTGGATAATGTTTTTGTTCTAAACTTATATTTTTCTCGGAAAATCAGAGCAGAAATAAGTCTTAAATTACGCACATTTTGGGTATGACCAAGTCCTTTTTTCAAAAATCTGGGTTTCTCCGCCTAGGGGTTATTTTTAGATTTTGACATGTCAACAAGGATGAATAAGAATATGGAAGTCTGGGTATTTACAAGGCTTGTGACTTGTCATAGGGATTGAGATTTGATTTAAATTATACACATGTAACATTCTCCATTCTACCTATGATTGACAACGCACTACTCAAATTTTTGAAACTCCTACATATATCATTAATTCCATGACACTCTTTAATGAGTTCACTAGAGCCATCTATACTTAGATTGGGAAAGCATCTGTTAAACAGAGTCAGTTTTATTAGGATGTACGCAAGATCCTAACCGGATTAGTTAACATACTTTGAAACGCCTGAAAATATGATTTAATTTTTTATCTAATAATTTGGCTAGATCATTTTGTTCACAATATTTTGTGCGTGTGCCCAAATATTTGTCACAAGTATTTGTTTCTGGGTTCATCTTTAACATCTTCACAAGAAGAAGAAGAAGACTTTTCTTCGTCATCTTTGTTGAGATGTCAAAAATTTAAAAACAGCTCCTAAGTGTAGTAACCCAGATTTGTGAACAAATATTAACACACACTAAAAAATGTTTTTAAAAATAAGTTCAAGTATGTTTGAATTATTTCTTCGAAGTTAAAAAGTCAAAATACTAAATATGTTTTATATTCATTAAATTTTGATGGCGCGTTTAGAAAAAAACGGGCAATCGGACTTAGACCATTGTTTTGGCAGTTTATGTTATAATATCAATATATCGATTTCCTGTTCGACTAGGTTCGTCAACATGTCAAAACACAGGATATTATTTGGTAACTTTTTTGTCGATATTTGATGTTGCGATGTCATCGCAAAAAAGAATATAAAATTGATTTAATGTTTCTTTGCTGTAGTAACATGGACAATTTTTTTAATAATAATAAGGCCGTGTTTCGGCAAACGTATTTCTATGCATATTTTTTGACAGATGTAAAAAGACCTTAAAACATTATTAGTTTCACCACATTTGCTAATTTTGTTTTGAAATATTTCATTTAATAAATGTATGGTTTTTTTTAGATGACAGTTGCATTTGTTTTTTACCTTGCTTATTATGAACAAGGTTTAAATGTAGATCATTTAGTGGGTTTTTGTTTCTTTTAAATATTTTTTTATTATTTTAATCAGTGTAAGGAATAGGAGGGAAAATCTGGTGATGGCCAATCTGGAACTTCTCAGTATTTGCTCATTGCTGGGAGGAAACTACGTAAAACTCCTCATGAGAAGCCGGACTGTTGACTGTCGTCAACAGACTTTCCGTTCCACAAGAAGAGGGTTCGGCATTCATTGTGTCCTAGAAAGATGAGGGTAGATTTTTTTACATCTTCAATACACTTTATTAGAATTATTATAATGGTATTTTTACTAACTGAATTTTGTGCGTGTTACAATACTTGTTTAAAAAATCTGGATTATCTCCTTTTTTTTACTTTTATTTATATTCTCAACAAAGATGAAGGAGATGGAACTCCGGGTATTATGAATACACATAAGGCTTATGACCTGGTCATGAACTGGTTAAGTGCAACGTTCACAAATTGATTGCCGACCACGCTACTCAAATTTTTGGAACTCGCACATATATCACCAATCTTATGACACTTCACGATTAAATTCGCAACAGCCAACTATGGTCCATCCAATATAAATGGCTGTTGTGAACTTATATGTACTGTGTCACGAGATTGATCAATACATCTAGGAGTTTAAAATTTTTGAGAAGTGTGGTTGTCAATCATGGGTAGAATTGGTAAATGTTGCACGTTTAAATTGTAAAGCGGTCGCTGAACCAACCTATGACAATTCGTAATAATTTTATAGTTAATATAAAAAATGTATTAAATACAAACATGGATACAGGTAAACAAGTATATGATAAAAATTACAAAGTAATAATAATTGAATAGATACCCTAGCTTAATTTGGAATAACTAGATCGATCGACATACCATTATGATGATTAATTTCTGTTCATTTATGAGTACTTGCAATACGACACATTTGTTTTGATAAATTATTATACACACACCCTTAAACCTATTGAAATCATTTATCGCATTCAATAAATGTTTGTTTTCTCAATTGATTCGTAATGTACGTAATTATATTGAATCATATAGTATTAATTTGTAATTAATCCTTGTAAAATGTGTACACATAATCTCAATAGCTCTATTACAATGGATTTCATGCAATCTTGTAAAATATTGCATCTGTTATATTGATTTTAAAAAACAAATGTAATATATGTATAAAATGTAATATTGTTATTGTCATAATACAAATTAAATACATTTAATAATTAAATTTGATAGAGACTGTGATTTTTTTTTACTTCATGTTTAATTAGATAATAAACGAATACATTTTGTATTGATTTAAGATCAACATTTTTAATCAGAGTACAAAATTAGTCCATTTAATTTATAAATAACAAATCACAGTAATTAAATGCAGTTTTATAAACTTAAGAGCAGGGGAGGTCATTGGTAGTATAAATTCAATTTTTGCACTCCAACTCTTTAGAGGTTCTCATAGCTGCCATATTTTTTTTTCAAATTTAGGATGGAAATAGTCGATAGTTGACCGAAAATCTGGCGCTTTTTTGATGTTTTTGATACTAAGACTTGGATTTATTTATTGCAAAAAGCTCAAATCAAAAGTATACAAAGTTGTTACTATTTAAATAATATTAATAAAATTATATTTTAAACTTTGTTTAAGATAAATGTTTTACTGTTTACAATGGTTCTAAAAAATCACTTAAACAAATCAATTTTATTAATCTGCGAAATTTGTGTAAAATTTACTTCTAAAGCCTTAGATCACAAAATATGTGCATACTTATACCGATTATGTATTTTTAAAATATAAATTTTGCAGAAAAAGCAAGCTTAAATTATGAGCTTGCTTTGCTTCTAGACCTTCGTCGTTAGCTACGGTCTTATTAAATATGAGCTGAGGTGCTCATTGTGTTTTGCGTTTTGCCAATACATTCATCAACAGGCAACACTGCGTTGAATTGGAATTGATTATGCACCCGTTTGATTATAATAAATGCACCACGTGTGTAGGTGCGGTTAGTAGGTAATTTAAATGCAGAAATTGGATCTATGCAGTAAAAAGCAATGAAATACGTCAAGTATTTATTATAATAAAACAACTGTATAGTTTTTTCCACTTTTATTTTATTTTACTAATGACCGGGTTTCGTCGTTACCGACAGTGATGATCCTTACATCTGTCTGATGTCTGAAAACGACAAAATCCGGTAAAATTAGGATTTTTTTTTTAAAATTGTTTTTCTATTATACAAAATGTAGTTCCACCAAGAATAGAATACAGTGCATTTTTTATGTCAGAACAAAACCTTATCTTGTATATATATATTTATATATATATATATATATATATATATATATATATATATATATATATATATATATATATATATATATATATATGTATATATATATATTTATATATATTTATATGTATATATATATATATATATATATATATATATATATATATATATATATATATATATATTTATATATTTATATTTATATATATATATATATATATATATATATATATATATATATATATATATATATATATATATATATATATATATATATATATATATATATATATATATATATATATATATATATATATATATATGTATATATATATATATATATATATATAAATGTGTGTATGTATATGCATGTATGTATATTTATAAATATATTCTTATTTTTAATCTTCTTACCAAAAAACAATTACCACTGTCATTAATTCCTCTCCTTTCCTTCTCCTTCCTGCAAAATCTATTTTTTATACCATACCATTTTTTTTCTCTTAATGTTTTTAATAGTTATTATAACTGTGGAATTGTTTAATTGGCTTTATTTTTATTAATGTAACTTTTTTTGTTAATGTAATGTAATGTTTATCATTGTTAATGTAACTTTTGTTTATTTTGTACTTTTTTAAATGTAAAGCTGTACAATTGCTAAGCAAAAAAAATAAAAAAATCAACGTTTTAAACAAGCATGTACTTCCAAAGTCCATTGAAGATTTTTTCTGATAAATTAAAAATAAAAATGGGAAAGGGAGAACAATTAGATAATAAAGAAAATAAATAAGAAAAAGACATACAAGATTAAGAGGAAAATTTTGTTGCGTTTTTTACAAGAGAAACATTTTTTGCCGACAAGAATTGACGGTCGTTAACAAATTTGAATTCATAAATTAGTTAATTGATAAAGGTCTACGTCAATACCCCAACATTCAAAATCCCTACATGAGACTTGAGTAATTGATGATAATTTGTTTAGTGGGATAATAAATTTCATGGTTTTAATTTTTTAGTCCCTACCTTTACTGACATGTTTTGATCAAATGTATCATATCAACAATTATTTAATTTTTTGCTATGTAAATATCAGGAATTTTTATGGCAGGATTTTGAACTACATATTCCTGTTGATTTAAAACCGTGATCTTAATATCATATTAAGTAAAGATCGATAAATATCAAACAACATATGTGTTATTGAGATATAAACCAACTAATCGATAATTACAAAATAATAAACACTTGAGATGTCCTCTGTTCATTGCCTAAGTACAAAATCAATTCAAAGAAACATACATAAATGGAGTTAAATTTCAGACAATGCCATAGTCGAAAATGGAAAAAAAACGAGATTTGAAATCGGAAAAAATATAAACATTTTGTAAAAATGTCTGACCGCAAAGAAAAAACTTTTTATTAAAATATATTATTTAATTAAATAATAATAAAACTCATGTTTGGTTAGAAAATATTCCGAATAAAGTTTTTAAAAAAAATTGTGAAAAAACTTTCAACTTGAAAATAACATTAATGTTCATATTTATCGAATATTAACAATAGAAGACCTTTATTCATATGCGTTGTATCAATAAAATAGACAAATAAAATATTTTTTTTTATATTTATTAATTTTTTTTTTAAATAATCATCCACGTACTGTGGTGGATAGGGAGGGCACTGCGGAAACTGCATCAAATTAAACGAAAGTCAGTTACACTGAATAAACACTTTTCACTTAGGCCACATAAGAATTGAACCAGAACCACCAATACTGTAGCCAAACCAGGTTACCACTACACTGTGGAAAAGGACAAATAAAAAATATTTAAAAACATTTATATTTTTATTTCCAGGGGGTTATTATCTCAACCAGATTAAAAAATACTTTATTAATGTTTCAATAAAAAAATAATTCCTCGCAAATTGTTGCCCTGAGCTCAGATTAGAATATAACAAATTGGCATAACTTATTTTACTTAATTTATTTATTTTATTGGTTTTCTCTCTGCAAAATATGCAAATAACAGTTATTTTTGTATAAATCGTACGATTTGAATTTAATTGTTTTAACTCTAGGAACACTTAATACGCCAGCTTAGACAACAATGGCAAAAGCAATTCATGCATATTTGCATATAATACGTGTAAAGTCAAACTCTGATATGAATAGGAAGGACATTATAATGCATGATAGATAATAACACGTTATTAATATCTTTGGTGTTTCTTTAAAAAAATATATTATTTTGTAAATAATTATACCCTAACACTTTCTTATATTATGTCCTTCGGATTAAATTACACTTTATACACTTGTATAATAATACATGTATTACGAATAATAACTCCTAACTGCAATTAGCGTAGAAAAAAATAAGAAAACTGATCATTGCATTTCACGTTCGTTTAATAAAGTAGGTACTTTGCATGTTTTACAAATGATATTTAAAAAGATGAAACCCACAATATTAATAATGTTTAAATTTTAGAATATATTAAGTATCAACAATCAACTTGTAATTTCATTATAAATACTTACACAAAGTGACTGCCGAATCAAACAATTAAATTATTAAAAGAATGCCATGTTCCCTAGCCATAACACAAATCGCTCATTCCTTTCAAGAACGTCATAAATAAAAAACCTTGATTTTTCAGGAGAACGTTTTTAAAGTTTAAAAATACAATACAAAGTATTAAAAATAAATATCAAGCCAATTATTGAACTTTTTACTGTGCAACAGATCTTATTAAGTAAAACCTGAAGGTTTTTTCTCCATTTGAACAATATTTTGTGTATTTAAAAAATAATTAAACAATACCTTTTCTTCAAAATGCAAAAATAACACTTTCTGACCTGTAGCGGGTAAATATTAAGTTGAAAATATGCCGCTTTTACTGGGATATAGTACGTTTTCTGAGTATTCCGAAAACATGCACAACTGAAAACTTACGATTTTTTTATTTATGACGTTCTTGAAAGTAGTGAGCGATTTAGCAAACGTAAACGGGAGAACAGAACGAGGTCGTCCAAAAAAGACTTGGTAAGACCAGAATTAATCAGAATATATAATATGGTTTAAAATAATCTGCGTAACCTAAGGGGATGTATGACTGGATGAATGGATACGAAGGAAGCTAGGAGTGTATGTCAGGATAGACATACATGGTGTTTCATCCACTCTGCTTACCCCTGCAGTAAAACGACGAGATGATAGTAGCGATAGAAAGGTAAATTGAATAATCAATCTGGGACTTAAAATGTGCGCAGCATTCATACATATATTTGAAAAATGATTCTTATAAAATAAATCCAAAGGAAACATATAATATTTGTCATCAATAAAAATGACATTTTTTTAAGTACATAATGACGTCAAAAAGGAAATGATCAATCGTATGAATAAACGCGTATGGATAACTGTATGAGTAAGTGGACCCATTATTCAATTGTAAATAAATTATTTGTATGTATGATCTCTGAAATGATTTCAACCAGAGATATTATGATCAAATATAATTTTATGCATAGTATACTATAAAGAAGGACGTTTTTACATACAAATAAAATATGAGGATCATATGTAGATACAATAAAAATACTAAGCATTTTTTTGTAAACTGTTCATTAATGTTTTATATGCACAAAAAGTTGTATCATATTTATGACATTGAAATAATATTATAATCAAATTTAATTTTGTTTATCGTCTTTCCAGTAATTAAAGTATCCTTTCCCTCTCTCATACGTTTTTTTGTAGCATGTGATTGTTTTGTATGATACAAAGTTTATTTATTTATTTTTTATTATGACTTGTTTACTACCAGTTTCTTAATTTTCTCCTTATTTATCTTATTCTGTTGTTTTTTATGTAACTTTTAAATAATTACAACCTTTTATTTTAGACTGTGATGTTATTTGATCCTGTAATACATATTTATTCGTTTTAAGTCTAACTACACAAACAAATGCTTAAAACTGGAGAGTGATAATAGTTTTCAAATTGAAATTGTAAATCATGTTTACTAATATCTCGGACTGTAGTCCAATGCTTAGTTTCATGGACTCTAAATGAGAGTTTAAATGTTCACAAAATAGGAAAGATTTCTATTACATTTTCTGGGGTTTTTAAAAATTGTAACCGCTAAAAAATTAATACATTTAAAAACCTTTTTTATCACAAATCAATTGTTTGCATTGTATTGTTTATAATAACACCGATAAGAGTTCAGGAAAATATTTACACGGTGACTTTTTATTACCGAAAACATTCGTCAAAAAGTATTTACTAATGTCATTAAATTTTCAACCTAAGCACATGTTCAGATTAAATATCTAAAATACTTTACACATTTATGACTTTTTCCTAGAACTACACAAATATCAGGAAGTAATATAAACCGGTTTAACCCCATTTGTACACTACTTAATTTAAGATGACAGTCCTTCGTTATTAGGCATTGTAAAATAAAACTTACCTTTAATTAATAATTTCGAATATTCAAAATTTAAGAGCGGCGATTGGTAGTTTGCAAAATTGAAATTTCAAATCGTGATTATTGCAGTTTTAGGCAGTGGTCCCGTGGTAAGTGTAATGAAATCTGAATGAGAGTTTAAAGGTTCGAACCTTCTCTTTCACATAAACTACTTAAGGCTCACGATAATTGAATACAATTGAAACATTTGTATACACTTTTACAAAAAAAACAGAAACAATTATTTTATTTTAAAACAATTTTTTTGTTTCATATGGAAACATACGTACATAAATACATTTATATTTTTTTATGTTTAGTTTCCCCTCTAACCTTCATCGACAATAAATTAGAAAAGGAAGGAAATATTGAAGTGCTCTGCTAATTTTAATGTAATTATAAGACTGAACAAATAATAAATTTAAAGATTAAAAGTTATTATTTTTCTACAATTGTGCCCATGGTAAACTATTTACATATTGTTCAACTTTTTCCCTGAAAAATATCTTTATCACCAGTTTGATACATAAAGTACATTGCGTTGTTGTACTTTTTATAAAAAAATAAATTCTCAAATATTATTTTTTTTACATTTATAGTGATTTTTAAAGTGTTTATGTTTTTTTCAGGCGTTATTTTTTCATATGGTGAATTGATATATTTTGTGTAAATTGTATTAAACAATGTTGTTTTTCTCTCAACTGGCAGTTACAACTTTTTGAGGGGATTCATTGGTAAAATAGGCAATCCTGAAATAATATTTGAAGCAGAAGATTGATCAGAATTGCATTTTTGTTATGTTAATTGCACCACTGGATTATAAAGCAGTATAATCATTATATTCTAGACTCGTGGGTTATATATAATTTATACATAATTATTTTGCTTTTCATAAAAATATGAAAATGTGGGCCCACAAGACGACATTCATAAACATGAACTCACTTCTTAATGAAATAGTATAATTAATTACTGTTTATAATATAATAGTTGCTTTGACACGTTCGTGTCATGGATTATATTCCTAACTCAACTGTATTTCTATCTCAAGGTTGTACGACATGCGAATTCTTACTTTATCGCAAATAATAAATACTCGTTAATAGGTACCTACTTTACGGCACGAATATACTTATCTAAGCAAATTTGTTACTAGCATTTTCAATTTCTGCTATTAATTTAAATTAATTAATGCTAAAATCAAACCCTGATATAATAAATATCCAATTTATAATAAATACTTGTAATAACTCAATCCGTTCTTGTAATCCATTAATATCCCAGTTCGGCAATTAGGTTCATGGGTGTCTTTGGTTTTAATTTAGTTGAATATATTTTTTAAATTTACCAGTTCCAGGCCGCTTCCGCCGGGGTAGGCAGAGACGGCAACAATTATATAACTATACGAACGGCACATAATTATATCATTATAAAAAATCCGAAATATTGTCCAATAAAAGTAATAGGTATTAATAAAAAAATGCAAAAATTATATTGTTTTATTATATATCGTCCGCCTCCGTAGTGTAATGGTCAGCACACTTGGCTACCATACTGGAGGTCCGGGGTTCGATTCCCAGGGGGGGGGGTTAAATAAATATTAGTGAATTTTTCACGTTAATATTTATTCAGTATAACCCTGGACTGGTACCTGAAGTGGAGGGCTGATCACCTTTCCTTCATGTGTTAATGATCAAGATTGCTCTGCGTTTATATGATGCAGTGCCCTATGCACTATAAGGTGCGGATAAGGGTTTGAATGAATGAATGAAATATATTGTTCAATTTATTAAATGTAGTGTTCACAAATACTAGATATAAAAATATAAAAAAAACACGCAAGGCTTTTTATAGTTTTTTATTGGTTTATCAACAGAAACGAAGATGTTTTTAAGATAGAACATTTTAAATCTTAGCATTTATAGAACTAACGACCCATCAATGTCTGGTTTAAGTGATCGCACTGTACATGTGTACCATTTCCAATGCTATTCATGATTCTACCATTTTCCCAATTTAAAAATAAGCACGTGTTTGGCATTCCTTTCATATTCGTGATAAAAAAATATTAGCTATTGAGACACAGGCAAAAGTCTCGATTTAAATATTTAAAACATTTTTTTTTTAATAAGTCACGTGTATTGAACAACGTTGTTGTTTAGAATGTACAATTTTGATAATCGTAAAACAACAACTTTTACATATTTGCTACCTTACAAATGTGTAACAAAAAAATAACTACATGTCGATTTCTATAAATCAACCATATATGTATTAAATAAATGTCATGCAAAAACTCAATGTGATTTTTTTATCCATTTTATTGAAGGTCGGATTAAGCGACTTACACAAAGCAGTGGCAAGCCACTGATTCCATTCAAAAATTACAAATGAAAGTTTTATTACCAAACAATTGTCAGACCCGCACATTTCTATGTCTCCGAATGCAACTAGAAACTGCTAAAATATAAATGCTTAGATGGTCAGCTGGAGTGTCCCTTAGAGACAAAATAAAAAGTTCACGCATTCGTGAAATCTTGGGTGTAACTGATATCAAAAGTAAGGCAGAGGAAAGGCAATGAGATGGTATGGGCACATAGGACGTAGAGAACTTAAACATTAAAACAGGCGATTGGCATGGATCTTCCTTGAGAGACATCCATAGGAAGACCAAAAAAAACATGAACGATACAGAAAGATAACATGATTCAAAGCCATGGTCTAGGTGACATTGTTTATGATAAAAGGACCTACAATCTGGGAACGAGGAAACCTGACCTCAACAGTCTGCAAAGACGATAAGTTGGATGAAGCCAGGAAGAAGATTTTTTTTTTTTTAATATTTACGTAGGTTAATAAAAAGTAACCATTTAAAATAATGCAAAACGATACCTCCAGGGCACCATGCGTATATACATACTAAGCGAAAAATCTTTTTGAAGCATTAACCTTATTAAAAGCAAACTGAGAAATCTTAAAATCAAAAATATTGGTGAGAACATGAATGGTAAAAATAACAACATACAAACCTGACTTGATCAATCTTTCAAAATAGATGCAAGGACATTATTCGCAATAAATAGGTTTCTTATGGATACCTTACATAAAGATTTTTTTCAAATAATATAATCCTCATTTAGTGTGAAACCAAGTTTTATTGAGTGTAGGTACCCGAAATTTAACAAAGGTCTGAAATTATAATTTAGAAATTTGTCTGAAATTATAATCAAGAAATTTGTTTAAGAAATGCATACACATTTGACCCTTAAGAAGAAGAAAAAATTATCTGCATATTTGGCTGTTTGGCTAATAAGTTTGACGACTACTGGCTTAGTCAAGCAATATAAATTAACAAGGATTTTTTTTTCATTCAATGTTTTATATCTTTATGATATTATGTTTATTAATACAAATATTGATAAATTTCAAAATTCCAGTTCTACTTCTTCTTAGATACCATTCTCATTTGGCTTTGTCTATTTTAACTTGCACACTGCATCTGATAATGAAAAGTAAAGTTGATCGGAATTCAAATGAACGTAAAATGTCACGATTCCGGTAGAATTCCAAGGTAAAATAGTCATGTTATTTTAAATTGACCTCAACGAACTCATAATTTTGCAATACAGTGCCCTTTTCGATAACGTGTTTGTATCTTCTTCTTCTAACCCTCATTTGCAGCCAATTTTACATAACATACTGCTTCAAATTGATGCAATGTTATGTTGATCGTTAATTATAAAAGGCAAAGTATCTACGGGCAGGGTAAGAGTAAAAATATATTTTACGCGGGTATCTGAGTGGTGATTGATTTGCATCTTTCATGTTTAGTCTCTACCTGACTCTATCCTCCGCTCGTCTCTTCAACTCGGCGTACCCGCTACACCACATGTCGAGGATAATTTGATTCATGTAGTTTAAGCTGGTCGTCCTCTGTAGTTTGTGGGTGTACTGGCATAAAAGTTAACTCGAAAATATGCAATTTTGACTCAATGATGCAAATTATAAAGTTTTCAACTTTGTATAAACTGGCAAAACACACTTAGTGTGAAATGTCATATTTGTGCTTTAAAAAGTAAATTAAAGTGAAAGATTAATAGCGGGTATTTTATTCAGGCTAAAAGCTTTAAATGAAAGCGATTATTCAAACAGGGATTTACGTTTTATGCCAGTATACCCATGATATGTGAGACCTCATCTAAATAGTAACCAAACGCGCTAACCACTGCACCACAGAGAAAAATACATTCATTTCGTATTTAAATTACTTTTTTTTTGTCTTCCGGTGCTTTTTAAAGAGGTAAGTAAAAAAAATGAATAAAACATAAATGCACCAATGTTTTCTTCAAATTAGCCAGAGGTCACGTGTGAATTCAACTTTCCCTTCATAATAATTATAATTTAAATCCGTATAATCTTAATTCACCGTTTAACCTACTACTGATTACAGCTATAAATACCTACACTGCTCACTGGATTGATTTGTGTATTAATGCACTTAACTTTTTTTATTCGTACATATAAATGAACCTGAGCATTTCCTATCACGTAAATTATTTTTCAATAACAATGATTATAGAAAAAAATATAAACCGTTTGTTTTTTCTTCATAACAGCGTGCCACACTAAAAATTACGGAAGTTTTTGTTTTTAAAAATTATTAGCGACACTGAAATTGAATTATGCACTATTCATATTTTTAAACTGAATCAAATATATTTATTAATACATATACTAAAAAAAATTGTAAATGTTTGTTTAAAATCACAAATTTCTTTCATTTTTTCACCGATTGCTTTAAAATTTAAACGCAACGCGTTGCGTTGCGTCACGTTGCAACGTTGCATTTAAATACGCACGTATTTCATAAGTTTAGTATTTCATACTTTGTACATGTAATAGCTAAACGCATTATTTGATTAAAAACAGTTCTTTGATCACAATGGCAGTACCATCTATTGCAACAGCAACACACAGTACTTAAGTTTGCTCATGGCACAAAGCGTACTTCTTTTCATCAGCTATCTTTTAACATTTGTTATTGTTTTATTAAATGATGCGCTGTCACTTTTTAATAATATCTTTGCATTTTTAATTTAAATTTTAGTTTGTTCATATCACTATTTCTTAAAATCTACTCTCAATGCGAAATCCATCGAAACATGGTGTTTGAAAATGATGAAGAATGCATCAAAACACGTGTGGCAATAGATATTCTCTTTATCCATTTTCTCCATATGTCCATATCACTTTAAAGTACTTATCTTTATATTTTCAATTATTCTTAGTTCATCCTTACATTCCTTTCTCTTCTTCTTCCTGGCAGCATCCCAGCTTATCATCTTTACAGACTGTTGGTGTCAGCTCTCTTCGTTTTCAGGTGGTAGATAGTTCTATCATTGACAACGTCACCTAGGCCATGCCTTAGCTTAACCTTATACTTTTTTGTAGCATCCATGATTTTTTTGTTATTTCTCTAGATGTCTTTCGAGGAAGATCCATGGCTCTTTACTGGTTCACAATACGCCTTAAATTTCTGTCTTTATTATCAATGAATTCAATAAACTGCCCTATGTTCCATTGGACGGCTAGAAGCATCAGAAGTATAATATTAAGCAGCCACAAAACGTCAAATACAATATAATTAATGTTTATTACAAATATCGTACGATACAATAAAATGTCCATGAACAAATTCATGCGTGAATTTTTGCACGTGTCACTTATTGTTACTAGCCACTAAATAAATCCTTATATCCTTATTAAGTTCCTTGACCCCAGTATCTCTTTATACAAATGAAAAAAGTGACAATTTAAATAAATAATTAACTACCTAGGTGGTTGAACTAGATTGGTGGCAATAAAAATAAATAATACGTGCGTATTATAAGATAATTTTTCATCTTTATTACCCAGGGTAGGCAGTTTATTAGCTTGAGTATTTCTCGCATTCTGAGCTTCGTTGATCGGTCTTATTAATAAGGAAAAAATCGTGACTCCCTTCAAACTCAGAAGAATAAAAGACCAGTCGCTTCGCATACATTTCCAGAAATATAATATATTTATATATATATATATATATATATATATATATATATATATATATATATATATATATATATATATATATATATATATATATATATATATATATATATATATATATATATATATATATATATATATATATATATATATATATATATTATATATATATATATATATATATATACATATATGGATATAAATATATATATATATATATATATATATATATATATATATATATATATATATATATATATATATATAAATATATACAACATTTTGAGTTTTAATTTATTTACAACATGTTGTAAATAAATTATCTGGTCAAATTATAAGCTTAATAATAAAAATGAAAATGGTTTTTTCTGGCGTTTCTCATGTGTGTGATTATAATCCAGGATTCGGATCTCACATACTAATATAAGGGTTTCTGTTTAGTAAAAAGCTTCTTTACATCTCACCAATAGATGTCTCTAGTGAAGTTCTAGTGATTCATGAACAAGGTTTCTAAATTGGTTCATATATATAGAACTTCCAAGAATTTGAGTAGTGTGGTTGTCAATAATGGGTAGAATTGGTGATTGTTACACGTGTGTAAAGTGATCACTTAAACCAGCCTATGACGGTCGCAATCCCCGTAAATGCCCAGACTTCCATATTCTTCTTCATCTTTGATGAGATGTCAAAAAATAATATATATATATATATATATATATATATATATATATATATATATATATATATATATATATATATATATATATATATATATATATATATATATATATATATATATATATATATATAAATATATATATATATATATATATATATATATATATATATATATATATATATATATATATATATATATATATATATATATACATATATATATATACACATATATATATACATCTATAAAGAATTATAGATGTTATCATCAACTGGAGAAAAAGCAAAATGATTGTAGGTACGAGTACTTTATTGATGAGAAAATGTTAAGTTTTCGAAACTAGTCGTATTTTCATTATTTAACAAAAAATATGTATATTTTGCAAATGTTTTATTTTTCACATACATCAATAACGACTGGGCTATTGACTTTATATTGGAGTGGTTGATTTTTTATTTATACTATCATATAATATTTATTGTTTGTATATGAGGTTGTACCTACTGAAAAATGATAAGCGATAAATAAAATACAATTTTTCATGTAGCGTGTTGGTAAAGGGTATGTATTCTAATTTTTTGAATATATATTTTGACTTTATTATTTAATCTTGAAATATTTGCGTTGGAATAAATATCATACGACATACAGAAATGTATACAGCTAATAAATTTCTTAATACATCGACAAATCATGTTTCAGCGCGATAAAAAAAGCGTTACGGGCCAACGAATGAAACATGAATCCAACACTACACTTCAGAGTCGAATCGATAGTAAGCTGAGTGGACAGCAACTGTCGAAGACGCCCAAATTTACTAAAAACGCATATCACAGATCACATATCAACTGATAAGGTTTTGTCTTCATATTTTGGGATACGCACGGTTTTTATACATCTATAACCTTGAAAAGGGATTTACCATTAATAGAGAATATTTAAAAGTATGAAAAAAGAAGTAAGAAGTGTTTGAGTAAAAACTACCTAAATTAATAATTTTTTTCAGTGATCAGATGATTTTTAAGTGATGAATTTATGTATATTTTAAACATTTGAGGCAAGATCAAGGTCAAAAAGGTGTCCGAAAAATGCATATACACGAGGAAACAGGAGTACAAAGCGTCGATGAGCTGTTTTGGAATGCCAAAATAGAGACACATTTTTACAAGTGATAGTCAACGTCGGCGGGACCCGACACGAAACATAAAGAAGAATATACATGTTTTTAAAGATTTATTGACATTATCGGTAGAAATTGTAAATACGCTTTAATGCACTCTGAACGAGCATTTACACATTTCTCTACCGACTCTCCCATAGTATGTAAAGCCTGGGTTCTCCCATACCTTGCCCAAACAGTTTAAACAAGATGTGGCTCATGGGGGTGCAGAAAAAAAATACTGAATGACTTTTGAGACACACTATATATCTAGCCGATCCTTATTCTCGCATCTAGCCCTATCCAATGATTAATTAAAAACAGTTAATTATATTTATATCATAAATCAGTGTGATCATTCAAAGATTTCCTGCCAATATAAGAAGTTAAAAGGTACAAGAGTGGGGCCTACATTTGATCTTACCATTACTTTATTTATTTGCTAAGATTCAACTCAATCATTTAGCTTATTTTTTAATTATCATTTTGAATAAGCTTAATAAATATACAATCGAAAAAGTAAGCGTTTTTTTTGCCATCAGATCTAGCAGTCTTGGAATACTATTTCATATGTGTGAATTTCTTTGAAACGTATGACCTAGTGTCGGCCAATATTATCTCGTTTCCATGGATGCATCCTCGACCTTTATGTTTAAGTATTGGTAATGGGAAGATTTCACCCACTCAATTGCATCAAAGGAAACTGTAGAAAATATCTTCTCATTACGCTTTTATTTCAATGACTTTCTTCTGACCAACTTCAAGAAAATAATTTCGTTGAACGTTTTTATTTTTAACAGAATATACTAGAAATAAAATTATTTTAAATGAATTTGTTCATCTTAGATTGATCCACTCATGACATACATTTATAACGAATTTTATTCCTACAAAATGGTCGCATATTTGGACATAAAAATGTTTTGACGAATAAGTCATACAATGAAAATGATACTGTATAAGGTGAAATAGTTTTTATGTAGAATTAGTTTTTATGTAAAATTTTACATATCATTTTATTTTAAGTGGAATTCAATAGTTCATAATGTGTACAGTTCACCTATATATGCATACAAAATACAATGTTATCTTTATTTCCTGTTTTAATACGAATCCAATAACTCTATTTACTTCCATTCGCATTTAAATGCAATATATATCACAATATACACTTAATTGTAAACAATTTGACGTCATTGCTACCTTTGGCGAGGCCATTAACTTGGTCAAATCAAGTGAATAGTCATAATATTTATTTACCAACAACTTCACCATTCGTCGAACTCATGAATATGCCTACTTCCCGCAATTTTCAGCGCCATCTGTGAGATAAATAATCAGTTAGGCCTGATTTTTATCTCCGCCACACGTGCTAACGCTGAACGTTGCGGAGTCGCGATATAAGCAGGGCCCGATATAAAATCCTTGCATTCGACTATCGACTGCTATAAAACCGTAATGCCCGTTATAGCTCGCAAATAAGCCCGGTATTGATACAATGAGATAAGCTGAAAGAAAAGACAATTTTCTGTATCAACTTATACTAATATTTATCACGGCTGGAGTATCTCACGAATTCAAAAGTTTTCCTTGTTGAAAATTAATATTCATAATGGAAAAGGTTGTAATATCACTTGGAGGAACTAAGCGTTAGTCGGTGGTCGTGAATCAAGTGACAATTTTGTTTCCGTTATCCGGAATTCATAGTTCCCGTGACTGATAATTGAATTGCTTCTGGAGTGTTGTCTGTGATACGTTTATAAAATGGATTCAAAAACGAATATTTTCATTGACGAAGAAAAGGAAAACACAAACAAACAATGGCCACAGTGGTTGGCTGTTTTATCAGGTACTTAATTCATACAAATATACTTTTTTATATATCTTATCAATTTTAAGTACTTGAAATTTTGATAATGATCCTTATTTTATAAATGAGAGTTTTTCTTTTATTTTCAAGTAGATTACAACAAAATAATATTTTATGATTGAAATGTGTTTATTTGATAAAAAATTAAAATAAAACAAAAATCCAATGTCAATTTTGATATTATTTTTATGGTAAACTCTCATTATCACCCATTTATTTTAATTAAACCCAATTTTTATAAAAACACAAAAGCAAATACATCAATCTAATTTGAGCATTTTGATACTTATTTCAATCCAAATTGTCATCAACTGTATATCCTTAATATTTAAATCAGTTTTCTAGCCCAATTTGAGAAAACCACATAAAAATATTTTTCAACCATATGAAACATTTTGAATTCTTTTTCATTATTACAAATATATAGTCAAAAACATGTAATGTCGTCCTAATTTTTATACAACGATTTAAAGCATTTATTTTTAAATCGAAAGTTCAGTAAGCATAAAATAGAATTGTAATATTAATCCATGCGATCCATTTGTATAAAACTCATAACATTTTTTTTTAAATATATATAAAATACAAGAATGGATTTTTATTGAATTATTTCAACTAAGAAACGTTGGATCAAGATTTAACTTTAGATTTTTTTTTATGTTTTGAAACGGTTTCAAACGTTAATTAAAATATTTAACACTTATCAAATACGTAAAACTTTACGTCCATTAAAGTGTGTATCGTTTTTATCTTTATTGCTCCTAATATGTACATAAGAATTTAGAATTTGTCTACGAAAATTCATTTTACTATATTACCAAACAAAACATAGGTTACATAAAAATTGAGTCGACTTTGATAATTGATTCTTAATTTTTTTTGTTAATTTATATAAATAGAAAACCGTATAAGATACATTAAACAAACATCAAGTTTGCATCAGTTGTACTGATTATATTTTTTAACATCAATTTTTTAGAGGTCAAACATACTTTTTTTTTGTATAAAACGTATCAATACAGAAATGATTAAACGCGCGCTCTTTACTGAATGAAATTTCCACAATAACTGATTTCATTTTTAAAATTATTTAAACAGTTTTAGCGCAGAGATGCTGATGTCATTTAGTCCTTGGAAAATATACAAATAAAAACTTTAATTTATTACTTTTTCGCAGAAAAAAATTATCATTTAAGACATGTTGAGTTTTTTTTACAAGTAATTTGTGAATGGTGCTCGTTTTTTTATATAATTTTATGAAATATCATAGTTAAATAATCGACAAAGTCACACGGTAACACTACTTTTTAATGCTCCCTGTTTTAACTGTGTTTAATTTAAATGTGCCCTCGGTACTGGAAAACTCAGTAAAGGCACATTATTGTAATTTATAATCAGTTATTATGTGTACGATGAAATAAAATAAATAATTCAATTACTTCAGTGCATAAATAACTAAAAGTAATTAGTACGTTTGACCTCTGAGGTATTAACATATAAGTTACATGATGAATACTGTGAATGACTTACATGTTCAATACTAAGAATGAATCACCAATGAATCAATTCATTGAATCAAGTGTTTATCTCCGCAGACTTTGTATAATTTTGTGAATTAATGTACAAGTACACGTTTCTCGCAGCTGTATTGTGTACAAATTTGTCACACGTATACTTGACATGCAATCTAAAGGATCTTCCTGGAAATTGATAACAAAACTAACAAAAAAAAGTGAAATATTGTCAAACCAAACCTAGTTTTTTTTTTAAATTAAAAGTACCATACTTGAAGTAACATATTTAGTCAATTAAATATTTATCAAAGATGATATCTAATTTTACAATATATCATAAGATATAGGATTTTTTTTTCATTGTCAGATATTATTCGTCGTATATTAGTAATAAACGGTTCAATGAAGTTTTTTTTAATTACATGTAAAATTCTTTTATTAAAATATTTCATTGTCCTCTATTCATAATCCGATGGTGCATAGGCCACACATCGGAACTACGTTGTATTAACATGATCATAAGCATAAAGGCAAGGTGATTAAGTCATGATTCCTAGATTTAGAATTAGAATACGATGACAATATACAGATAAATTGAAGATCAAGAAGGATTATTTAACTTTTATACGGATAAGAGGAAGGAAGAGGAATGATAGAACGAATGTATAAGAGGGTATTTCACTACATATTTTTTAGTTAAAACTAGGTGGAGGTAAGATTCAGTGGGCAAGTTCCATTGTCTAATTACTGCTTTTAGGAAATATAATCTTTGACATTATAAATAAAACATAAGTAAATAAACGGAAATCATTCGGATTGTTTATAAGTTATAAATGATACTCCTTTATTTACATTTTTTAATTTCCGTATTGTCAAATAAGGAAAATCATTAAATGGATTCGGATGAAAAAACTTTTATAGTCAAAAAGATTTGCTTACTAACTAAGTCACCATAAAGCTGCTTTTGACATAAAAAATGTTAAGTATGTTTGAATGAGTTGCTATTTCTATCAACGGATGGCGCTGTCATTTCGGTCTCAAGAACTATTTAGATAGATAACTTGGTCATGACATATTTCACCTGTCACAGGCACATCATATAACAACACGGGCATGCACGTATTCAAATTTAACCTCGCATTTAAATTTCAAAATAATCGGTGAATAGCTTTAGGAGATTTGAGATTTTGAACAAACGTACAATTAAATTTTAATTTATATAGATTTTCTTTCGGCAGCTATTAAATAACGTTATTTTTCTATATCTGACAAAATTATTTGTGTCATTATAATTATTTTTATAATTCGAACATAGACAATACGGAAAATTTGTTCTAAGAACGTTTTAAATATCTCATCTAGTGTCTTTAAACATGTAAATAAAACGTCTACTTTATATTTACGATTTCCCTAAAGTACCCAGTAAAAATGTATCTTTATTTTCTGATATGACTTTTATAAATTGTTAATCGAAAATGTGATTTAAAATTTGGAATCCGAAGAGACCATTTAAAAAAAAGAGTCCTGTCAAATTGCTACCAAAATTCCATAAATACCTTTTAATCATACTCAATATTTGAATTTTTAAACCACACAAATATATATTATGAGCTTTTGCATTTTTTTTAAGGAATAAGATTTTCAAATAAACGCTTTCATTATTGTAACTTTCAGTACCGCAGTTATAAGAAATCCACTGTTTTGTACATGATTTATTGATTTGAAATATATGCACTTTGATAAAAGTGTATTTTTTTAAACGACAGTGCATTTGAATTTTTGAAACCTTAACATTTAAGTGATAACTTTACATACGTGTAACATTCACCAATTCCGCCCATTATTGACAACCACACTACTCAAATTCATGGAAGTTGTATAAAAATGAACCGATTTTGATACATTGTTCTTGAACCACTAAAACTTCACAAGAGACATCTATTGGTGAGATGAAAAGAAGCTTTTTATTGAGCAGAAACTCTTTTATTTGTATGTGAGGTCCGAATCCTGGATTATTATTTATTTAGCTTATTATATTATTTAGTTATATTATATTTTTCAAGAGAAGAAATATGGATGCGAAAGAGAGATATTTTAAATTCTAAGGAAGTTTCAGGCATTAAAACGTATAGTCTTATATATGTGGGTTATAAATACACGTCTGATGCTTTGTTTGCAAAAAAGACATCTCGCCGAGATCCCCAAACTGTGAGGTCACGTTTGGGGTCATTGAAAGGATTTAAAATTCAAAGAATTCGAAATAAACGAGTACCAGATCATTTGATAAGTAAAACGCTCAATTTAATGCATGGTTCGTTGCTATCTTCGAGTCAATCGTTTTGACATAACAATTAATCAATTTATTTGTTCGTATAAAAAAATATTTCTTATCTTTACTCACAACACAACTGACAAATTTTCACTCATCTCTTTTATAATAATTATGTGTATTTTTTTTTTCGTGAATATGTTTTTTTCTGCTTTATACAAAAATATAACACCAACTAACTAATCAGCCATTGCGCCGCTTCACTGCAGTGGTAGGCAAGAGAGAATACTTCACCTCTTCCACATGCATGCAACTCATTTTACATATCTGACGATTATTCCGACTCCTGACATGACCACTTTCAAGTATTTGAAAAACTTGATCATGCTAAGATTTTCTCGATCTTTCTCTCCTTCTATGTCCAACCGCATTCGCTACATATGTTTGTTTCACTATTTTTCTTCACTCATTCTCAAAAACGAAGATAAAAAACTATTTGTTTATTAAATATATTTATCCACTTCATATAAAAAAGTCCACCTTGTTTTTCTAAAACAGTCGTTACATTACAGAACATTTTTCAATGATGATAGACTTCGGCCGTTCAAATTCAGAACGAGACCGGCCGCGCGAGAGGTCACACGTGTTTCCGCGCACAGTAAAAAAAAATATTGCAATATGACGTTTTTAGAATTTAAAAATATTTTTACCTGTTTTTTTTATTCTTTACCTTTCAATGACTCTTTTCTTTTAAAAACCATTAATTTAATTCGAAGAAAACTTATTCTTTCTATACAAAAACGGTATTCGATACAAAAAATTCAAACCCGTCAAATGATACCTGGATTAAAAGAAAATTAAGTTGCGATTTATCGTAAATTGGGCCTTAAGAAGCCGTTGAGATTTTAAGGAGGAAATAATGACTATATTATAAACATCAGTATTCTTTCCACGTTCGTAAATTTTTAGACGTTCGTGAATTGAATATCGTTTTAAAGGGGATATTTAACGTACACATAGAGTATCTTCTAACGATACTTGCAATTTAAAAAAATGTTAACTACCTACTTTTTTTTAAATAAGAATATTTTCTTTATTTTGGGCGTAGTTTCTTTTTTTAAGGGATCTGACCTTTTAATGTAAAATCGATCAACCGCATTTGTATTGACGTCAAACCTTTTATGATGCCCAATCATGATGTTCAATCCCGATTACAATTTTCGATTAAGGGAAGGCACACAGGCAAAATGAACAAAAATATTTTATAAAAAACGAATGCGTAATATTGGTTTTGATTAGATTAGGTATGATTGGTTCCTAAATAATAAAAGAAAAAGTTTTCAACTCATTAACTACAAAATAAGCCTTAAGTGCCTTCTTGGATTTTGAAAGAAATATAGCAAATACACACACACACACACACACACACACACACACACACACACACATCGCTCACTCCTTTCAAGAACGTCATAAATAAAAAAACTTGATTTTTCAGGTGAACGTTTTTAAAGTTTAAAAATATAATGTATTGAAAATAAATATCAAGCCACTTATTGAACTTTTTACTATGCAACAGATATTTTTAGGTAAAACCTGGAGGTTTTTTCTCCATTTGAAAAATATTTAGTTTATTTTAAAAAAATAATTAAACAATACCTTTTCTGCAAAATGCAAAAACGACATTTTCTGCCCTGTAGCGGTTAAATATTAAGTTAAAAATATGCTTTTTTTGGTGGGATATATAACATTTTCAGGGCATTCCGAAAACATGCATAACTGAATATTGACGATTTTTGATTTATGGCGTTCTTGAAAGAGTGAGCGACATGTGCGTGTCGTCCTCTTGACGAGGGTAATTATCCTTGTAAATGGCAGCTCTAAAGAGTGCCTCGATGGTTCTGATCCCCATACAATCTCGTATATTCCGGAGCCAGGAGACCAGCGTTCCGCCCACACCTTATATTTTGCCATTAACGATCAGATGCAATAACTTGTAGGTACTTCTCTTCTCTAAGCACATGGCTTAGATAGGATATCTTCCTGACTTTGTTATTGTCAGATACTGTCTTCGTACTCCTGCTCTTAAGAGCACATTCACGTTGCTGACTATATTGGTCCATAGAATGCATAGCAGCATTCTATGATGTAGCTATATTTTGAATGCTTCTTACTGGTTCAAAGTGCTGATCTTGAGGGTCCACGATTCAACTCCGTATAGAACTGACCAAACATAATACCTAACTTTTCTTTGCCGATGTTTTATGTGTATAAATGTATTTATTTTAAATATTTTGATTAATCAACGTAGTTGTAAAACTCTTTCTCAAATTTCATTATTAGAAAAAATATAAGTTTTGACATTGAAAAGTGTTAATTATAAATTTTCTTCAGTATATTTGCAAATAAATGAAGTCACTTTAAACATTGTTGGTGGTGTTAAGTGTTGTGGTTAAAAGTTCGAAAAATCATAAAACATGGGATAAACCATTTACTCATCCCATGTACCGTCATCAGTATAACATTATCATTATCATTTTACTTGTGATTCTGTACCTGACGTGTTGTAATAAATATAAACGCACCCCGTTACGTTATGTTTAAAAAAATACCCAATTTTTTTTTGTAATGATCTGTTTTATTTTTCCACTTTCTCATTGCTTTCTTTCGTGAAAAAAACGACCACCTGCATAGTCCTGAGATAGATTCTTAGGGGGTTAAAATAAATTTCAGTGACTTGTCACTCTTATAACCTAAGACTGATATCTGAAGCGCAGGACTGGTCAACCTGCCTTCATATATTTAACAATTAATAAACACTGCGTCAACGCAATAGAATAACCAATGCTCCACTTGATGCAGATGATGAGGTAAAGAAGAAGAAGAAGAAAGAAAAAAGCCTGTTTTGCTCATGGTTTATTTACACGTGCAAATAATTGCATTTTACTATTTTTTAATGCTTATGAATATTAAGTGTAAAAATATAGTTTCACTTTCACATTTCATACACACGCGAAACTGAAACCAAAATTTGAGTTTTATAACAGCTATTTTTATGTCTATTTTAATTATTGTAATTTTTAATTTTTGTTGTATCACTTCGAGACATTGAACACTTTCAGACAATACCATAAAAGATTTAAGCAATTAGTATTTAGTTTCGTCACACACACGGTTTTTATTTGCTCGAATAAAATATTCGTGCGAATTAATTTCCCAACTTACGAACATGTGAAATTAAGTATGGTAATTAGAAATTACTCGAATCAACGTAAAATGTGTGTACATGTGTTGTAAACAGAAGTATTTTTATGACACAGCTGTAATAAATATCGAAAATGACTGATTTTTCTTAATTAACTTTTTCGAACAACGATTACGTTGCAAACATTTCCCAGGAAATTTTCATAATAATTCAATCACAATAGTAAAACAGTAAAATCAAATGCAATGGCATACTTATTAATCATATATAAACGCTCAAGACTCAGTTTGATTCCGGCCAATCGGAATATTAATTCAAGAAATATTGTTTTTTTTTAAATCTTATATATATATTTGTGTTTTTATTATTTAAAAAAAACTTTATTTTCGTACTATTTCTGTGAGCCCAACCAATTGTTAGAAATAGGTATCAAATTGTAGTAGAGTGGGTTCATACCGAGAAACTTTGACTCAAGTCTAGTGTCTGCGACACTTACGACGGGACCACAACCCGACACATATTTGTTTAGACAATTATAGAAGTTTTTCTAGTCTTTTTTTTTGTAACTTGCTTATTGATTCTCTATTTTATACTTGCATACATAATAAAAATGGAAGAAATATATATTTGCTGTTTTATTACATAAAACAAAGTATGTATAGGTGTTATTTATTCATAGCAAATTAAATATACACACAATCAAAAATATTGTCACATATTCCAACTATATGCCATGTGAGATTCTAATTTATATATTACTCGTGTATAATATAAATACGCCACTACACATAATTTGATAAACAAAGCAAACATATTGAAAAAATATATTAAGATATAGGAAGAAACGATAATACAAAAATAAAACAAAAAAATTGTACATAAATTTAGATGCGTTAAAACCTTTTTTTACAAACCTTGGTTTCAATACTTATGGGTTATTTATATATTTACATCTCAACATAGATGAAGAAGAATATAGAAGTCAATTTCTAAATGGTTGCTACTAAATAAAAAGCCAGTAATAACCTGCAGAGGTCTCTTCCTTTCGATATGATCCAATTATAATAATTTCTCTTGAATATCAATGATAAATAATTATTGAGAATTCTGAAATACTAAGCAATATTACTCTTGCAATAATTCGTCATGATATTGACATCATTTTACGGCTGAATATTTTACACATATTATGCAAATTTGCCGATTCGCTTCAAAACAAAATTATTGAATAAGTAACACGTAATTACCATAAAAATGTATATTTTATTTCAAACACAAGCATGACTAAATTTGACAGTTTCAAAACGTCATCAACAGCTGCGTTAGGTGTATCTAAACTAGTTTTGTACCTCGTCAGAAAATTCAAAAACTAAAAATCCGAAAAATGTAACTTTTATTTGAAGCATTTCAATTTTATATGAATTGTTTTTTCAACCTCATCAGAAGATTATAAACAACGAACTGAAAACAAACAAACTAAAAATGTTATTTCATTAATTTAGTCACAAATTACAATGCAATAATATCTATCCATATTTAATATAAGTTTAAGTTAGTAAATACCACTGTTTCTTAAAATCTTTTGTGACACGTGCTTCGATATATTCCGCATCATTTTTGTGTCATGATGCATCATGGCGGTTTTCAAAATTATGAGGAATACATATAACAATAGATTTTAAGAAGTATGAAGAAAAGTGGTATTCACCTCGTAAAACTTATATTAAAAATTAATACGTATTTCAACAAACTGAAAAATTTCTAAATGCAACTTTTATTCAAAACACAAGGATAACTTTAATTTGACGTTTTCAAAACATTATCAACATCATCTGTTAGGTGAATCTTAATTTGTTTTTGCCTCTTTTCAAAAGATTCAATAATTTAATAACTAAAATAACAAAAAAGACACGTAAACCTTACGTGACATGAAATATGCTTACAAATTACATATATCAGGGGCGTGCGGTGACTGTTATAAGATGAGATGTTCATGATAAAATTGCTTTAAAAAAACATGTGAATATTTCACGTTTGAGGTTTTAATGGCACGTAACAAAGTACATGTTAAAAATTCAACGGCAGTGTTAAGACTGAATCGACATACGAGTATGAGTTACATTGAAGTGTATCAAAGCAATATTATAATATTTGACGCGGGCGATATTAGATCACATGGAAGGAATGATGACAGAAAAAAATCGAAAATATTTTTGATAAGTGACACCTATCTGCTACACAGAAAAGCAAACACGACTAGAAATCAGATTTTTAAGGGTAAAAATAGCTTTCTTTGACAGTTACTTTTTTTTACAGTAATTTATGTTTATGGCATCAAATATTTCAAACTTTTAAAAATAGTGAGTCAGGAGTTGAAATAATTAACGGGTACAAATAAGGAGATACATGAATGTGGAAGAGGCGATGATTTTTAGTACAGACAGATTAGTGTGACGTTCTATTTCTTTTACCTACCGTTGAAGGAACTGACATGATGGTTTGTTAGTTAAGTGGATATTTTATTTATATGTGTATATAATATAATAAATATAATTAAAAAAGAAAGCTACTAACGCAACAGGGTTGGAGACTCAAAAAGCTGGATTAAAACAATCAATATCTTCTACAATCATTTTTTTAGTTAATTTTCATGTAAATTTTATTCGACGAATACCACTATTCTTAAAAACTGTGTATGATAATGCTGCGGAATGTATCGAAACACGTGTCGCGATTTAAGAAATAGTGATATTTAACAAGCGAAATTCAATTTAAAAATGGATTTACATATTATTACAAAGTGACTGTCGAATTGATTAATGAAATCAGTTCAATTTCATCGATGTTTAAAGTAACTATGATACACTGCAATTGGATATGAATATCACGAATATGTAATTACCAATCAAATTATAATGAAAATGATTGCGATGTGGAAACATGATACGGTGTTATGGTCTCCGATTTGTAATATCTAAAACGCCTTTTTTTGCATCATAAAAAAATTACGAAAACAAAAATGAAAAATGATATAGAATTTGCTATATATATGTATATAAAATATAACATTACATATTGGACCCAGTTTTGTAGGTTTTGTATATATATTTATATATATATATATATATATATATATATATATATATATATATATATATATTATTTTGATATCTCATCAAAGATGAAGAAGAATATGGAAGTCTGGGCATTTACGGGGCTTACGACCGTCATAGGCTGGTTTGAGTGATCACTTTACACACGTGTAACATTCACCAATTCTACCCATTATGGACAACCACACTACTCAAATTCTTGGAAGTTCTATATATATATGAACCAATTTAGAAACCTTGTTCATGAATCACTAGAACTTCACTAGAGACATCTATTGGTGAGATGTAAAGAAGCTTTTTATTAAATGCCCAGACTTCCATATTCTTCTTCATCTTTGATGAGATATCAAAATAATATGAAAATAACTCCTGTAATTGGAGATAATCCAGATTTTGTGAACAAGTATTTGGACACACTCAAAATGTTGTATATATATATATATATATATATATATATATATATATATATATATATATATATATATATATATATATATATATATATATATATATATATAAATATATATATGTATATATATATATAAATATATATATTTACTACTACTACTACTACTACCATCACGCCGTTTCCCCGCAGGGGTAGGCAGAGAGGATGGAACGCCACACTCTGTCCTGACATACACTCCTAGCCTCCTTCACATCCATACATCTAGTCATACATGCCCTCCGATTACGCAGACTTTTGACACCGCCAGATTTTAGGTTCTGATTGATCTGATCGTGCCAAGTCTTTTTCGGTCGTCCACGTTCTGTTTTCCCTCTCACATTCGCCACATATATTTTCTTAGTCATTCTCTCGCTATCCATTCGCTCCACATGTCCATACCACCGCAAAGATCTCTTTCTAATCTTTTCAATTATTCCTCGTTCAGCCTTACATTCCTTTCTTATATCGTCGTTTTTAATTCTGTCATACAATGATTTTCCACACATTCGTCTGAGGGAGCGCATTTCAACAGCATTCACTCTGCTTTCATCATATATATATATTATATATATATATATATATATATATATATATATATATATATATATATATATATATATATATATATATATATATATATATATATATATATATATATATATATATATATATATATATATATATATATATTTATATATACATACATATATACATATATATATATATATATATATATATATATATACATATATATGTAACAAACAAGTAAAATGCATAAAAATCCTCCAGTACAGCACTATGATATCTGCTTCGCCCACAACGAAGGGTTGATGGTCCCAAAAGTGAACAATAAATATTGAAATAGAACACTTAATACTAAGTTTTTATTTTATTTTATTTGTTACTGGCGTAGGTAAGACGGCAACTAAAAATACAAGCAAAGGCAAAATAAAAGAAAAAAATAGTTTTGTAAAAATAGTGAAATTGGTGTTTTTATAGTGTAAAAATATTTTAAAAAAATACTAAAAAAAGGATTATAAAAAGAACTCTACCGACAAGTAACTAAAATGGGTATTTCTCCACAAAAATCTATGAACATAAATGTATTTATAAATATACGAGTATACATTAATACGAGTTTAACAAAAAAAATACAAATAAAACACTCATAAGGTAGTAATATAAATAAATAAATGATTTAGCGCTCAAATTGTATCTAATAATGAATTAAATCTGAAAGATAAATTAAATATCAGAAATACCAGAAGGTCGTTTTGTCAATCGAAGCATCAAAGTACATTTATTTCATAACAATTATTGATTGTGTAGGTAGATTTGTCCTAGATTTTGACCCACTCAAGAGATAACCGTTTTTATGTCAAATATTTGCCTTGGCCTTAAGATATTACCGATATTATCCTTCAATCTACACTTCCTACTTCGTTTATTTCAAATCTACTTCCCTAATCACAATGATAATTTATTTGATTGAATCGAAATGAATAAAACGCTTGACACAAATCGTTGTCAGTTTATACAGTTGTAAAAATGTAAAGTAAATATATTACTTACTTATTTTTTACAAAAATGTTAATAATATTTGTATATAACCACGTTTCGAAACCGGTAGACATACAAATCTCGGGGAGTGGTTATACACCAATATTATAAACATTAAAAAAAAATTACTTACCACAAAGTAAATGCTTTCAATATTAATAAATATTTTTATTTATTCAAATAATTATCAGGTAAAAATAAGTCTTTATTAAAATTTTAAAAAATGTAACATATTCGTTTGTTAAACATCTTTAAACTTCTGAGTAAAATATGATGTGAAAAAGATTTTTTCATAAAAAATTGATCAACATTTTGAGTGTATCCAAATAATTGTTCACGAATCTGGATTATCTCCAGTTAAAGGGGTTATTATTCATATTATTTTTTGACATTTCAACATAGATGAAGAAGAATATGGAAGTCTGGGCAAATGTCCAGACTTACGACCAAAAAATACGGGGCTTACGACCGTCATAGGCTGGTTTAAGTGACCACTTTACACACTTGTTAAATTCACAAATTCTACCCACAATTGAATATCACACTTCTCAAATTCTTACTTCTATATGGTTCAATTTCGAAACATATTGATTGAATCACTCAAATTTAACTAGAGGCATCTATTAGTGAGATGAAAGAAGTTTTTTATTGAATAGAAACTTTTTCATTTGCATGCGAGTCCTCGATTTTTATTATTTTTAAACACTTAAACTAGCCTATGACGGTCGTAAGCCCCGTTAATGTCCTGACTTCCATATTCTTCTTCATCTATATTGAGAGGTTAAAAAAAATATATGATCAAATTAAAAATAAAAAGTACTTATAATAAAAAATAGTTTCAACTGCTCATCTGATTACTCTGGTTAGGATTTTTTATGAATTTCAAAACGTTATTTTCGGCTCAATGATTTTTTAGTCCTTTTAACAATTGAATAAAAAAATCACAACGTATTTTCTGATCACCCAGTACTTATTTAATATGGTACCATTATTTAATATACAATTGTTCATGTGTAATATAAATATTAATCTTGTTTAACTAAGTTTAGCAAAGAACGATATCACAATGTAAATAGAATTAAGACGATGACTTTTGTACTTATATTTTAACATTGTTGATAAAAGTACTTAAATTATATGCGAACACTTAGTGCTATGAATATTTACTCAAGGAAACTACAATTCGAATATCTGTATAAATGAATAAATAAATTTGAAACCAAACTCGTTTTTATGAATATTTTATAATCTAAGTTAAAAGTACGTACTTAAATCCTGAAAAGTTGTAAAATATGCATATTATTGAAAAAACATGTTTTCTCTCTTTAAAAATGCCTTTAGCGTTTAGTTTCCTTAAAGTATGTAAACGAAAAACGACTTCGTATAGTAGGTATTATTAGGCACATTCTTGAAATAAGTTAAACGATTATTAATATTACGAAAAAAACAAGGTTTTAGCAAACGTAGTCATTAAAAGTTATGTATGGCAGGTGTCATTTTCATATCATAAAATATTTTTTATTAATAATACCACTAATACTTTTTCTTATGCGGACACAAAAAAAAATACAAAGGAAATCAGTAGATATTGAACTATTTTAAACGTTAATTAACATTTTGACTAGAACACAGATTACGTGGTAAACAGTACCATTTACTAGATTTATATTATCCACTGACACTTCGTGATGGAATTGCATTTTTAATATATTATTAGATTAAAACCAAGATTTTTAGCTTTTCCACTTTATTTTTATTTGACCAGCGACCGGGTTTCGTCGTTACCGACATCATCAGACTGGTGGGAGGCTATAAAAATTGTTATGTTATATATAAAACAAGGTAGGAGTTGATAACCATGATTTGATATAACTCCTGCCTTGTTTTATATATAACATAAAAAATTGTATAGCCTCCCACCAGTCTGATGATGTCGGTAACGACGAAACCCGGTCGCTGGTCAAATAAAAATAAAGTGGAAAAGCTAAAAATCTTGGTTTTAATCTAATAATATAGTACCATTTACCATTAATGACAAATACAGTACACAAAATTAACAAATTTTCAAAAGGGTTGGGTAGTCTTATAACTAGTATGTGAATATAATAAAATAACAACTACTCGTATGTAGTTTTTTCCACATGAATTTAATTTGACCAGCAACCAGATTTGGTCGTAATAGACATTATCAGACTGGTATTTGAATTTCAATATTACGTTTAACTTTATGACATAAAATATTTAACGAATACATTAACTTTTTATTTTTCAGTGCCTTAATATTCTATAATAATTCGTTAAATAGGATATTACCTTTATTTTAAGATTTATAGGATGTTTTATTTTTAAATAAAGCTACTCGAAAACATAAAAAATCTGCCTTTCATACGAGTATGTATGCGATATTAAGTTTTTTTCTTTGTGTATAAAATATGTTAGACTCTTAAAAAAAACTCGTAAAAATATTTATGGTACAAATATCCTAATACTGGTTTCTCTTTTGTTCACAGCATCACTAAGTATTTTCATCGCCGGAATCTGCTTTGCCTGGTCCTCTCCCTCACTGGCGATTCTTCAGTCGGAAAACAGTCCGTTCTCAGTAAATAACGACCAGGCTTCGTGGATTGCTGCATTTCTACCTATCGGATGTGCAGTTGGACCTATTTTCGGCGCTTACCTATCCAGATATCTCGGTCCTAAGCAGACGACAATTATATCAGCCTTTCCTTATCTCGCGGGATTTGTTTTAATAATCTTCGCAAACGCACCGATATGGCTTTATTTGTCGAGATTTCTATCAGGGTTTGCTGTAGGCTTCGGCCAGACAGCGACACCAATATACGTAGCAGAGATAGCAGAAAATAGGAACAGAGGTGCACTTTTATCGTTTTTTACATTTTCCATGGGAATCGGTGCCCTATTTATATCCTTTCTCGGACCTTATCTTAGCATCCAAGTAATGGCTGAAATATCCTCGATATTTCCAGTTTTGCTTTTAGTGACCATGTTAATTATGCCGGATTCGCCATACTTTCTCGTCAGAATCAACAAGGAAAAAGATGCAGAAAAGTCAATCAAATGGTTGAGAAGGCAAAAAAATGATGATATTATTCAAGAGGAGATGAACATTGTCAGAAAAAGCGTTGGTGAAAATTTGAGCTTAGTTGATAGCTTCAAGCAGCTTATTATAAAGCCAAATCCAAAGGCTTTGGCAATCGTTAACATATCCTTCATTGGACAAACCGTTTGCGGAGCCATAGTCGTGATGTTTTATCAAGAGCAAATCTATGAAATAGCTAAAATTCCCATTCCTGCGGCAGTCGCTGTAATGATATCGGCTGTAATCGGAAACACTGCTGGATTCTTATCGGTATTATTTGTAGACCGTTGGGGAAGGAAGCCTCTATTGTTGACTTCTGCTCTTGGATGTGCCCTGTCTACTGGAACAGTAGGAACCTATATTTATCTAGATCAAAATGGAATGCTTGCTGATATTCCCAATGTGAACTGGACTCCAGTGGTCGCGATGAACGCTCTCCAAATATTCTTTGCGTTTGGTTTGAGCCCAGTACCGAATACTCAGCTGGGTGAACTTTTTTCATCCAATGTCAAGGAAATTGCCTTTTGTCTCATATCTGTCATCACAGCCCTCGAAGGCTTCGTAATGACAAAGATGTTCCAAATAGTCCAAGACGCTTATGGTATTACAACAGTATTTTGGGGTCTTTCCATTCTTACATTTTTGACATTCTTTACGATGATTAAAATAACCCCAGAAACGAAATCTAAAAGCTTTATTGAGATTCAAAACATGATGTTATCTTGTAAAGAAGAACCAGTTGAGAACTTTAAGCCATACGATATAGCTACGAGATTTTAAATAAATTGAATAGCATTATTCACTAAAATATCTAGTCTGACAAAGAGGTACTCGGATATGTTTGTAAAATGTCCATTAAACATTCCATAGAAATAAAAAAAACCTAGACACTTGCGTATAAAGTAAGGTTTCAAAATAAACCAGGGTTTTGTTTTATTGACACGAACCTTTTGCCTTTTTCTAATTAAAACTATTTTAATGCATTCATTACAGTATAAATATTCTGTGATTGTTTTTATAAATAAGAATTAATATTTAACAAGTATGTTCGTGATATCTCCCTTTGAAAATCTATGTAAAACGAACATTTTATTTTTAAGTTATTAGCTTAAATTTTGATATAAGTTTATTAGTATACATTGAATTAGATTTTAACTTTTTTAAGATAATTTATTTAGATTTAAAAGATTTATTACATTTAATGATTTTTCAAAAGATCTTATGTATTGTAGAAAATATTAATATCAGTATTAAACAGTTAACTGGTTAATAATTCATCAATATGAAACTCAAATATATTTTTTACTTGATTTGAAAAATATTGTTTTAATAAAACTGCAAATTTACACTGTGTTTTATTTATTAATTAATACAATCATATTATTTTTTATACATGTAAACATTGCCGGACATTTATAAATACAATATGTTCATTTGCCACAGGGGTTCAGGTATTTGCTTATAAGGGATGTATAAGGGATGGGGGAGAATATTATATTGCAATTTATTAACGAGTTTATTTATTCAATTCAATTAGCAGTAAGTAGCTGGCATTTTTAGATCCGTGGCATCATACATGATAAAAATAGTGAAGGAAATTGGTACAGTAAAACAATCTAGGACGCAAAATGCTGGACCCTTTTCTAGTGGACCGAGAGGCCCGTTAACGACAGTCATCAATCCGGCATCTCCTGAAGAGTTTTACGTAGTTTTCTCTCAGCTTTGAGCAAATGCTGAGCCCACACTATTTTATCCTTCTTGTTCCCAACACAGATTAAAATAAAACAATGAACAAACAACTAAGCTTGTAGAAACAAAAATTCACTAATTGATCTTTAAACCTTGTACATAATAAATGCAACTTACATGTAAAAAAAATGTTGGATCCATGTGACTTGTGTGAATATAAAATAATTTAATTAGACATTCAGAGGCATAAAAAGGTTTTATCATTTTTACTTTTTCTATCAGACCCCATATTTTACCCCATATTATCACCCCATATTTTTCCAACATTTTTTTTACATATTTTTTTAAAAGTTTTATAACATAATTGTGGAATTGTTTAATCGGCTTTTTTTTATCGTAACTATTTTTTGTCAATGTAATGTAATGTTTATTATTGTTAATGTAACAATTGTTTTATATCTTTTTTTAGATGTAAGCTGTACAATTCCCAAATAAATCAAAATAAAATATGGATGATAATAATAATATAATAAAATATATTTATTTTACAGGGTGTCATAACTTGTGATAAAACATATATTATTTAAAACGAAAGGAGATGGCAGTTGAATCATTCAGATTCTTACGATCTTGCATTTGGCAGGCAGGTTTAAGTGATCACTTGCTATTTTGCCCATTTTTGAATATCCATATTGCATTAATTTGTGAAAGACGTATGTATGCAACGTTGTTGGATTCTGGTGACACAAATATGTTCGTTGTTATTCGATTGTCGGGTTGTGGTCTCGTGGTTAGTGTCACGTTCTCTTAAGTCAGAGTTTCTCGGTTCGAACCCACTCTACTACAATTTGATACATAATGAGTATAAAATGAGTATAAAATTGAAATATTTGTGAAAGCAATAAAAACATAAATATTTCTCTTTACTATAAAAAAAAAGATTTTGGAAGTGTGACTGACGGTGCGGTGGTCCTTTATTTCAGTTATTTTTGTAAAGTATATAGCTTATTCCGATTGAACATACATAGGTGAGATTGATTCCGGATTAGTTAATTTTTTCACCTTAAATAATAATAAAGAAATAGATGCTTTTATTTCACCAGTTATTTTTTTTATCAGACACTAAATTATCACCCTTGAAATGACATATCTATATTATAATTTATCTCACCTTGAGATGAAACATCTATCGTTTTATTATATTAATTCAATGTTTAAATAACATCGTAGACCAATCTTGCATCGAACATACCTAATCATATATATCATATAATATCATAAATGGTAATCATAGAATACACGTAACTTCCTCGAGTAAAACCAAAAAACCTAATAGTTAAAGGTGGACCGACAATATACAACGGAGTCCTGGTTCCAACCCTAATGTATGGTATAGGGTTATCAAAAGTTGAATGAAAGTGGACTGAATGCAATTGAAATGCGATCTCTCAGAAGAATGTGAGTAAAATGATTTATGATACATGTTCGAATAAAAAGATTTCTAGGCTGAGACAAGCATTATCGATAACATTTAGAAAATTTTATTTAGAAGGTGTGGGCATGTGAATCGAATTGGTGAGGAAAGAACGGTAAAACATATTTATGAGGTGAATATAGTAGGAAATAGATACAGAAGAAGACCGAATATACATGATCAAGAATTTAAAATTCTTAAAATTGGTCAGGAGTCGTAAAATTGGTCAGGAGTATCAATCGGAATGCCAATTATGGGTTTTATTGTTTACTTGAAAATCCTGCTAATAATACTTAAAAACAGCATTGTATTTTAAATTCAGCTATATTCATGGGACTTGCCTTCTGGCCCATATTGACCAATCAGAGATCGGGGATAGGTGAAAATTAAGATGACGTCATTATCGGTTTGTGTCTCGTGTTTTTTTTTTTAAAACTAAATATTTTCTAAAAAAAAGGGGAAAAATTCTCTATTTCAAAAATTTTTATCCAAAGATAGACTAATCTTTTAAACATTAATGTTACCCGGAGAATTTTTCATTTTTTGTAAAATCAACTCACATGGATCTGGCGGATTTAAAAAGTAGGCGACAAAAATAATGTATAAAGCAATTTATGATTGACGCAAGTATTTAAAAATATTGACACAGATTTTGCGTAGGGTATACCAGCAGATTCATTGTATCACCATCACGTTATCATTATGTTCATATTTTGATATGTTCTCATTTAATTTTTTATTGTGATTTATAAGTGTGTTAGAACTCAAGTATTACTCTTCAATATATAAAATAAATACACAAACTTTAAAACACAGATAGTTGGTGCAATAAAATAATGTTTTAATTTAAATACAATATATTTTGTGTTGTTACATGCAATGAAAGATCAAAATGAAAAATTGTTAAAGGATGATGAAAAAAATAGCTCGAATAAGCAGTGGCCACAATGGGTTGCAGTTTTTTCAGGTAAGATAAAAAATTACATTTAAAAATACATAAATTAAAATACTACTTATTGGATTTTTAATGATGTCACATCGCTCACTCCTTTCAACAACGTATATTTCAAAAAAAAATTGTTCAGGTGTTCGTTTTTAATGTTTAAGAATAAAATGAAATGTATTAAAAATAAATATCAAGCCACTTATGAAGTATATTTAAAAAAAAAACAATACCTTTCCTTCCAAATGCAAAAACAACAATCTCTGCCGGATAAATATTAAGCTTAAAATATGCCACTTTTGCTGGGATATAGTACATTTTCTGGGCATTCCAAAAACATTGATTAACTGAAAATTGACGATTTTTGATAAATGTCGTTGTTGAAAAGAGTGAGCGACATGTGCGTGTCGTAACAGGTACTCTTGACGTCGACTATTACGAGGGTAATTATCCTTGTATATGGCAGCTCTAAAGAGTACCTCGATAGTTCTGATCAAATGTCAAATGATTTTTAACATATTAGAGTCTGAATATCATTAATAAGATGAAAAGTAAACTTGAACTACAAACCCTAAATTTTTGTCAAAAAACTTACGAACTAACCATCATGCCGCTTCCCTGTAGGGGTAGGTAGAGAGAATAGAACGCCACACTACTCTGTCTTTGCAAACAATCTTCGACTCATCCAAATTCATGCATCTCCCTACACATACCCGCCGATTATTCCGAAACTTGAACTGACCACATTCAAGTATTTGACATACTTGATCATGCCATGCTTCTCTTGGTCTTTCTCTGCTTGTTACTTACCATATTTGATTCATAAATTTTACACGTTGATGCTTATTTTGGTTGTGGTGATGAAAATTTTGATATTTGAAAAATCTTGTTTAAAAACTGGTTAAATTATAAACCAAAATAAATTAAATATCATGTTTTCAAGCGTTTCTTAAGTACGTGAACATAATTCAAGATTTAGACCTCACATACAAATGGAAATAGTAGGTATCTTCTTAATAAAAGTTTTCCTTATCGAAACATAGATGGCTGTTGTGAACTCGCATATACCGAGTTACAAATTTGATCAATATATCTAGAAGTTTTCAAAATTTGAGAAGTGTGGTTGTCAATCAAAGGAAGTATAATTTGAATGTTACACGGGTGTAAAGTGATCGCTTTACTTACTTCACAGAATATGGAAGTCTGGAAAAGCCCAGACTTCCATATTCTTCTTCAACTATGTTGAGATGTCAAAAAATATAGAAAATTTTATTTATATTAAGCACTATCTTAACATTATAGTATCATCCTCTCTTGATTATTTAACAAATAAATAAATAATTAGGGCATGAATGAATATGATATTTATTAAATTTATTAGACTGGGTATGGTTGAAATTAAATTGAAATGAGATCACAAGTTCAAAAGTCATCTTTTAAAAGTATACATTAGCCTATCGCTCTAGTATCCTAGAACATAAACATACTTTTATTGATATATATATTTATATATTTATATATATATATATATATATATATATATATATATATATATATATATATATATATATATATATATATATATATTTATTATCATAAATAGTATACATTTATTTAAAGAACAATTATAAACAAATTAAAAATATTTTTTGCAGAGACCCCCCTTTGTGTTTTGTCGGTACAGTTCTTTTCGCACACATTTTTACTGTTTTTATCCATTTTAACCTAATTAATATACACACATAAAAGAGAGAGAGAATTTAGAACATAAACTATTTTAATTTGTCATATAATTAATTCTTGCTCATTTACCCATTCCTTCATTTTGCCTTTGTTCCATATTTTATTTTAACCTCTAACCTCAAAAACTTTAAACTTTAAACTGAAAAAAAAATACTTGAGAGGTTACCCATGTATTTTTTGTTCGCAGCTTCATTAAGCGTCTTCACTGGAGGAATTTGTTATGGATGGTCATCCCCGTCGTTGGCAATACTTCAGACCTATCATCGTCCTTTCTCGATAACCAACATCGAAGCTTCGTGGATTGCTGCATTCCTACCGATTGGTTGTGGTGTTGGATCGATTGTTAGTTCATATTTATGCAGATATCTTGGTCCCAAGCAAACAACGATCATGTCGGCCTTTCCTTATATCTGTGGATTTATGCTCATCAACTTCGCAAACGGCCCCGAATGGTTGTATTGCTCCAGGTTTATGTCAGGTTTTGCAATTTCCTTTGGATTAACAGCAACTCCAGTATACGTCGCTGAAATAGCTGAAAACAGAAACAGAGGAGCATTATCTTCATTTTACACTTTTGTTATGGGCATCGGTGCTTTATTGATTTATTTCATAGGTCCATATTTAACAATTAAATTAACAGCAAAGATATCTACAATATTTCCTGTTCTACTATTGGCAACACTTCCATTTATGCCAGAATCTCCATACTATCTCTTAAGATTAAATAAAGAAAGGGAAGCTGTTCAAGCAATAATGTGGTTACGCAGACAAAAGGATGAAATAGTCCTCATTCAGGAAATCAACATAATTAAGGAGAGTGCTAGTGGGAATATAAGCTTCTTCGAATCGTGCATGAAGCTTTTTAAGAAACCTAATCCCAAAGCTTTTGGAATTGTGAATATGTCTTTTATTGCAGAACATGCTTCCGGAGTTACAGTAGTGATGTTTTATATGGAACAAATTAACCAAAAAGCTAATGTTCCCATATCTGCGCCAGTTGCAGCTATGTTATGCGCAGTTATTGGAAATTCTGTAGGATTATTATCATTGACGTTAACAGATCGCTGGGGAAGGAAGCCAATGCTTCTTCTTTCTGCATTTGGATGTGGTATTTCTACAGGGATACTTGGTACATACATTTACTTAGATCAAAATTCATTGCTTTGGAGTTTTCCTGGTATAAAATGGACTCCCCTGGTGGTTTTGATAACTCTTCAAGTTTTTTTTGCTCTAGGTCTTGGCCCTATTCCCTCAACCCAACTAGCAGAAATGTTTTCAGCGGACATCAAAGAACTAGCGATTTGCATTTCATCTGTTATTGTCTCAGTAGAATTTTTCTTGGCAACTAAATTATTTCAAATAGTGCAGGATGCATTCGGAATAACTGTAGTATTTTGGGGGCTCTCAGGTCTCACATTCTTATCATTTTCAATCATACTTAAAATAACTCCAGAAACCAAATCAAAAAGCTTTAAAGAAATACAAAATATGCTTCTTTCTTCAGAATATTAAATTCGTGATTAAAATACAGATATATTTATGGGAAACGGTTTAGGATTATTAATTTAGAATATTATGTATGCTTATAATTTTTAAACAATGATCACTATTATATTATAAACATACAACAAATATGTATCATATTTTAAACTATAAATTTGTTAAATAATGTATCAATAATTGATTCGTACATGTCATTTTTATAAAAAAATATATAGGTTGTTAAAAAAATCTGTTGTTTTTTATTTTTATTTTGGTGAGTTTCATATTATGGATTGCTTGTTTTCATCCATTACATATTGCAATACACTTTATAACAAAAATACAAAGTTTTGCTACTTTCTTATCCCTTTATAGTGGATGGTATTTTTTTTCCACAGTTAATAAATATTATTATGTTGGTGTCGAATAAATTTACATTGAATTTATGGTATGAATTTTATATCAATTAAAACATTGATTATACACTAATAAATCAGCAACACAATTAAATATATTAAAGTTACATGCTGTATATACGGTACATATTTGAAATGGATGTAACATATCGCTCACTCCTTTCAAGAACGTCATAAATCAAAATACTTGATTTTTCAGGAGAACGTTTTTAAAGTTTAAAAATATAACACAATGTATTAAAAATAAATATCAAGCCACTTATTGAACTTTTTACTGTGCTACAGATCTTTTTAGGTAAAACCTGAAGGTTTTTCCTCCATTTGAAAAAAATTGTATATTAAAAAAAAAAAATTAAACAACACCTTTTCTTCCAAATGCAAAAACCACACTTTCTGCCCTGTAGCGGGTAAATATTAAGTTAAAAATATGCCTCTTTCGCTGGGATATAGTTCATCTTCTGGGCATTTCAAAAACATGTACAACTGAAAATTGTCGATTTTTGATTTATGACGTTCTTGAAAGGAGTGAGCGATATATAAATAACAATATATCTTAAAGAAAACGACGGCAAAAGTGTGCGACATCTATCGACTATTCTAACTAACTTTAATATAATTTAAATGTTTATTTTGGTTTGAATATTGGATTTTCACAATAAAAATATATTTTAAATACGATTTAATTATGAAATGAACGCTTTATATCAAAATATATTTTAAACTCTATTTAATATATGGGAATTAATTTATTACGAACTCGGCATTTTTAAACTGTTTGTCTTTTTTGGAAAATTAATTTTCAAAATTAATTTTCATATTTTTTAACGAATGAGGCAAGGTAATGTTATCTAAACTTTGTTGAAATGTGTTGTATTATTACTGTTATTCCATCCCAAGGCTAAAATTACAATAAAAATGCATTTTCTTAAAAAAAGGCTTGGCAAGATCAGATCAACCTGAACCTAGAATTTCCTTTTGTAAAAAGTCTATGGAACCGAAGGGCATTTATGTCTAAATGTATGGTTATGAAGCAAGCTAAGAAGATAAGTCAGGACAGACGTGTGTGGCATTCATCCTCTTTGCCTACCCCTGCAAAGACCCGCGTGATGGTAACTCTAGTAATTGTTTGTCTTTAGTCTTTCTAAAATGTTAATTTGTTTTTGTTGTTTGTTTTATTTTTATTATTTCTAAAAAGAAGTAAGCAAAAATTATCTTTACAACGTTGTTAAAATGATCGTAAAACCGATTCATGAGGAATGTTTGGTGAATAAACAAATGCATTAATTCAGTATACTTGCATATTAATTATGGTGCGTAATAAAAGATAAAGGATCAAGACTTATCTTTTGGTGTTGGGTCAATCGTTAGTTCATATCTACGCAGATATCTCTGTTTAATGATATCTTAGGCTTAGTTTAAGATATAGTAAATAATGAATGAGCTAAGCGCTAAGCGCGATAATTGGAATGATAGGCGCTGTACAAATAACGAAAATATTTTACAACATTTTGAGTGTGTCCAAATACTTGTTCACAAAATCTGGATTATCTCCAATTACAGGAGTTATAACTCCTGTAATTGGAGATAATCCAGAGTTTGTGAACAAGTATTTGGACACACTCAAAATGTTGTAAATAAATTATCTGGTCAAATTATAAGCTTAAATAATAAAAATGAAAATGGTATTTTCTGGCGTTTCTCATGTGTGTGATTATAATCCAGGATTCGGACCTCACATACTAATATAAGAGTTTCTGCTTAGTAAAAAGCTTCCTTACATTTCACCAATAGATGTCTCTAGTGAAGTTCTAGTGATTCAAGAACAAGGTTTCTAAATTGGTTCATATATATATATAGAACTTCCGAGAATTTGAGTAGTGTGGTTGTCAATAATGGGTAGAATTGGTGAATGTAACACGTGTGTAAAGTGATCACTTAAACCAGCCGATGACGGTAGTCAGCCCCGTAAATGCCCAGGCTTCCATATTCTTCTTCATCTTTGATGAGATGTCAAAAAATAATATGAAAATATTTTAATATACAACTTTTCCTGTATAATTTTTGACATCTCATCAAAGATGAAGAAGAATATGGAAGTCTGGGCATTTACGGGGCTGACGACCGTCATAGGCTGGTTTAAGTGATCAGTTTACACACGTGTAACATTCACCAATTCTACCTTTTATTGACAACGACACTACTCAAATTCTTGAAAGTTCTAAATATATATATATGAACCAATTTCAAAACATTGTTCTTGAATTAGTTCATATTATACCAATTATGGCATTAAACGCTTAGCTCATTCATTATTTGCTAATCAATACTAACATCATTAAATAGTGATATCTACATAGATATGAACTAACAAATGATCCGATAACACAAGAAAAGGCTTAATTCTTTATATTTTGGCATGCACTATAATTATTTAAATAATAACAAAAATATAAAAGCAGTAGCAGTAGTAAAATTTCCATGCACTCAAATACCTAGCTTGAACATTATGGTATTACATATTTTTTTTTAATTTTATCAAACAAACGTGGTTGTTTATACTACCAATCATAAGGAAAAAATGTTCTGCTATGAAATAATCAAAGAAAGATAACAGTCAAATTAAGAGCGGTAAGGTCAGAAGTCACTAAAACTCGAAGTATAACGGCTAACGTAAAGAATAATAAGATTTTTTTTATAAAGTTGACTTTAACAATAGTTATGTTTAAGATTTTTTTATTAATATTTGCAAATATAATGATTTATTCTATCTATTTCATGCCATTTTTAATACTTAAAAAAATCAAAATAACGACATCCTTCATCTCATTGCCGCACATTCGTCTGAGAGATCGCATTTTGACAGCACTCAGTCAACTTTCATCCTTGTTTAGCTATCTCTTCGCATCAGTTTCATATATTAAGGTTGGAACCAGGACTCCATTGTGCACTGCCAGTTTGAATTTCACTGAATGGTTTTTTTTTGCTTGATTTCAGTGCACCATTCACCTTAGCATCATGCAAGTAATACCAAGATAACACTGCGACAAGATGCAGTTTTCTATGCACCATCGAGTGAGAATAAGGATTTAAAAAAGAAGAGATGATTGGTTTGCTTCTTTCATGGACAGTCTCCTGCCGCATCTATCCTGCGCTCGTCTCTTCAACTCAGCATACAATGCATGTCAAACATGATTTGGCCCATATAGTTTGTGCATTCGCACATGCCTTCCACTATCATAAGAAGCCGGCTTGGGTGTCATATATAAATATATATATATAAGAAAGAAATATATATATATATATATATATATATATATATATATATATATATATATATATATATATATATATATATATATATATATATATATATATATATATATATATATATTTATATATATATATATATATATATATATATATATATATATAAATATATATTTATATATATATATATATATATATATATATATATATATATATATATATATATATATATATATATATATATATATATATATATATATATATAAATATATATATTTATATATATATATATATATATATATATATATATATATATATATATATATATATATATATATATATATATATATATATATATATATATATATGTGTATATCCAGACTAGAGATTTAATTTATTTCTTAAACTAAACTCACATTTAAATCAAACTCATGTTTTGTGATTATCCTTTTTTGGATTTCTTATTGAATGATATTCTTGCTTGTTTTATCCGACTTACTTTTTCTGATTTCAACTAACCATCCAACATCCAACAAGTTATTTTTCGCCTAAATAAACAAATTCCTTTACTCGAGTACGTCCTCATATAACATAATGTCGTCGGTAATGCATAAAAAAAATACCTACCTATCAATTTTAGGTTCATAGTTTATCAATATAAATATTTAAAATATTGATAATCACATTGTAATGAGTCAAACGGTTCAGATTTCACAATGCTTATGTAGCGATGAAAAAAAATCTACCGAATCCAAAACAATGAAAATCATTCTAATAAATAAGAAAAAAAAAGCATACATCTCTAATAAGTTATATTAAAAAGAGCTTGCGATGCAATAAACATTTCAAAAATCTGTGAAACAACAATGCAATTGTGTACGATGAAAATGCAAAGTGACAGCAGCTATCAAGAAGCACGCTGTCCACCATGGGAGATGTTTGATATGTCATGTATTGTTTCTAGGTTCAACAGATGGCGCTTCCATTGCCGTATTTTTAGGCTTTGGATTTTTTTATCTGTTACAGCTAAAAACATTTGTAACAGGTAAGTATTTATAATTCGAATGTAAAGTTGTATTAAAATTTCAAAGCAGTTAGTGTATTACTTAAGGAAATTTTAGGTTTTGAATAAACAATCTTTTTATTTTATTTTAAAATATGCATACTCTATATGGAACATAGATGCATTAACACTTTACTTCAAGGTTAAAAGTTTTAAAAACATTTAATTTTTTTTTATAATTCTTTATTTTTAAAAAATGTAAAAACACGCACATACTTCAAAGCCTCGTCAATAAACAAATAAGTCGATAACTTGAAGAGATTTTTAATTTTGAACAAATGACCATTTACATTTGTTTTATACAGATTTAAATTTTAATATTTTTTTTTGCAACGATTCAGATACAAGTTTTTGATTCTGAAGTAACGATATTTAGTGTCTATTATCACTATTTAGTATCTATGTACGTAGGTAATTCTAAATATTTGCGTTGACCATACTGCGTTCAGTAATATTTGGTTGTTATAACACAACTTCCAAGAAATGCGTTAGTTTGGTCCTGTCAGTCGAGTACTCGTGATATTCTTATAATATGGTCAAACTGCTGATAAAACAATCATTGTGTTATAAATGAAGCATTACTCCCTGTGTATATTTTTTAAATAATTTTACTTATCAGCATTTCGTCTTGGATGTTATTAATTAAAAAATGTTATTCCATTTATATTCGAAGGAGTTCATTTCTGTGTTGTTTGGTATCTTGGCACAACTTGTAGTTCGCGGTGACAAATCGAAGTTTATAATTTACATTGACATGTTAAAATAATATGTGAAAAGTTATGAAAGCTACAGAATTAAATTAAAAGTTGAGTTGATTGAGAAATATTTATTAAAATAAAGTGTTCATATTATTCCAACATAAATCTAACATAACATTTTATAAAAATAGTACAAATCGTAAATAATGTAAATGCCAAAATGGCTTTAAAATAAGTGACATTTGAATGAATTACAAAACTGAAATTTTTGCGTTTGAATTCAATTTACTAACATTGTGGAGATAAGTGTTGTTTTTATGAAAAATCGAAATATAAATTCCATATAATTGTAAAGAAAATGGATTTGAAAAACCAATATTGTCCTGACGAAGAGAAGCTTAATACAAACAAACAGTGGCCTCAATGGATAGCTGTGATATCAGGTATTATTTATTTGAATTTGGTATATAATTTTTTTCCAGCAACTTATCATTAAAACCGGTTAAAACAATAACATCATAAGATAATTGTAGTCAATTGAAGAGACTCCTGAAAGGAGTCTGTAGCTGAAAGAAAAACGGCTATATTTAGTCAACCGAAATCGAGTAATACTGCATCAAGACAGCATTCTATCTCTTTCAGTATAAATGTCCCCTTAAAAAATCCTAGACTTCGAATGAATGTCATACCTCACCCTTTATGCTCATCAGACCTTGCTCTTTTTTATTATCGTCTATTTAGATCTAATGAGCACTCAGTGGAAGATAAAAATCCTAATGTGGTCGATGTTAAAAATTGTATCATCCGATATTTTCATTCAAAATAACTACACGCGTAGATTTGTATTCTTCTTATGTTATAGCCAGTGTCGAGTTATTTAGATTTGTATTATATAAAGGGGTATTGAAAATCTATATAAAAGATGAAAAAAATATCGATAATGATGGCAATTTTATTTTGTAATTTAAGAAAGAAAGAAAAAGAATGCGACAAATATATGAAAGTATTATAATTAAAACGATACATTTTATGATTTAAAAAAAGTTGAAAGATCCATTATTTATAATATTGTAACGGGTCCTCACTCGGTTCTCATTGGCATAAATTAAATAATAAAATACGTAATAAGGCCAAGAACTCTCTCAATTTTTATTAAGATTTCATTTTTATTTATATGAATTGTTAATAAAAAATACGATTAAATACGATTGATAAAATATCCTTGGCCATCGATAAACTTTATTAAGTGTGTTTATTTATTAATAAGAATAAAAATTGCAGAGAATAAGTATTAAGTAGATTTAAAATACCAGTAAACTAACCACTGATATATTTTACGTTCAAAAAGTTTAAAACAAATCAATTAATAAATGCATTATACAATACGGACAAAATAAATAAATCAAAATTATCAGTTCCTTATATTTACACGTCAAATACTATCTAATTATTGCCTTTTGTTATCGAACATAAAGCAAATTAATTTCCCGGGTTCGAAACAGATAATAGATACCTCTTGCATAATGATGAAGTAATAAATAATTGATTTTAGACTTTAGAACAGGAAATAAAAGTGCGCAAAAAGAAACGTGTCCTGATAATAAAATGCAAGTTTACTATAAATGAGTAGCTATTTATGCAATGTAAACATTATCTTGTTACTTTTATCATAGTTTCTCACGAAAAAAATGCTGCAGTTATAAATTTATAACAGGCAAATGCTGTTAAAGCCAGTTTATATTGGTATGCCTTAATATTGGTATGCTTATTAATATTCCTAAAAAAATCATTCATGATTTGCGAAAAAAATCGTTCAACGTGCTCTCCTTTTTATATATGTATCGGTCTCACCATCCCTAGAAAAGATGCTTCCCAAATATAGGAAATAATTTGATAAATAATCCTCACGGTCAAAAAATAATTGTTTACATATTTTTTGACATCTCAACATACATGAAGAAGAATATGCAAGCAAGGTGTTTCCATACATTTGCATACACTTGCAGATAACCAAAAAAGGGTCTGCTAAACAATTGCACCGCAAACATGCTTTCTCAATCCAACATAAATGCCTATTGTGAACTCATATGTACAGCGTCATAAGATTAATGATACACATAAGAGTTCCAAAAAATGAGTAGACTGTGTGGTTGTCAATCATGGGTAGAATGGGAAAAGTTGCACATATGTAAAGTAATGACTAAACCAGCTTATGACAAACTATAAGCCCTGTAAATACCCAGATTTCCATATTCTTCTTGATTTTTATTGAGATGTAAAAAAAACTCCTAATCGGAGAAAATACAGATTTGTGAACGAGTATTTGGGCACACTCAAAATGTTGTTATAATCATGTTTTTTTTTTTTTAACAGCGTCCTTGAATTTCTTCACTGCTGGAATATGTTTTGGCTGGTCCTCCCCGTCTCTTGCCATACTTCAATCTGGTGTTGGTCCATTCGTGGTGAGCGACAGTGAAGCCTCGTGGATCGCTGCCTTCCTTCCCATCGGCTGTGCCGTAGGACCTTTAATTGGGTCATACTTATCCAGATATCTAGGACCGAAAAAGACGACTACCTTATCGGCGTTTCCTTACCTAATTGGGTTTCTATTAATAATCTTCGCGAAAGGACCTACTTGGTTATATTCTTCAAGATTTTTATCCGGATTTGCTGTCGGCATTGGACAAACTGCAACTCCTATATACATAGCAGAAATATCAGAAAACCGCAACAGGGGAGCTCTTTTATCATTTTTCACTTTCAGCATGGGTATCGGTGCATTATTCGTTTGTTTTATTGGACCGTACATTACTATATGTGTGATGGCAGAAATTTCCTTAATTTTTCCAACGTTACTATTTATGACTATGCTATTTATGCCCGAGTCTCCGTATTATCTTATAAGATTGAATAGAAAAAAAGAGGCTGAAAAGTCGATCGAGTGGCTTAGAAGACAACCGAACAAAAATGTGATTGACGAAGAATTGGACGTGATAAAGGAAAGCGCGAGTGAAAATTTAAGTTTGATCGAAGGATGTAAACAGCTTGTGAGGAAACCGAATCCGAAAGCTTTAGGCATTGTGAATTTGCTATTCGTTGGGCAAAATGTTTGCGGTGCAATTGTCGTAACGTTTTATCAAGAGCAAATTTATGCAGCAGCCAAAGTTCCTATACCTGCGGAGGTTGCGGTGATGATATCGGCCGTAATTGGGAATACGGCTGGATTCCTATCAGTATTATTCATCGATCGATGGGGAAGGAGACCCCTTCTGATGATATCCACCGTGGGATGTACAATGGCAACAGGGATTCTGGGAACATACATGTATGTTATCCGAACCGAACTGTTGCAAAACACACCCAGTGCTAATTGGACTCCTGTGATTGCTATAAACTGTCTTCAGGTATTCTTTGCTTTCGGCTTAGGGCCTGTTCCTTACACACAACTGGGAGAATTGTTCTCCTCAAATGTTAAAGAAATCGCGATTTGTCTTATTTCCGTTATATCCGGATTACAAGGTGTCCTAATAACCAAATTGTTTCAGATAATAAAAGACTCTTACGGAATATCTAGTGTGTTTTGGGGCATTTCAGTCCTTACATTATGTACATTCATTCTGATGATTCAGGTTGTACCAGAAACTAAATCTAGAAGCTTTTCAGATATTCAAAACATGCTTCTTAATACTAAAAATGAATCTGTAGAAAATATTAAAATGGAAACAATCGCAACGCGATTCTAAAGATCGTTGCTATTTTTATGTCCTTAGTACTTAAGATTATATTATATAACAATTGCAAAATAACTTATCAGAATATCAAGGCCTTAGAATAAAATCGTGAACAGTTTATATTTTGTTTGTGAAAACTTTGTTTTTGTGCGATACGTCGAATTGAATTTAAAAAAATAAAACTCATGTTTTGCCTATTTAGTAGATATAACTTTTAGCTTTGCTTCTGTGAAACATCCTTAGAATAAATGTATTTTTCTTGACTGGACAATTATACCTAAGACATTATTATTATATTGAAATAAGTTTACTTATGTCCGTATTCTCAAATCCTGTTAGTATTCGACAGTGATGAAAAATCCATATAAAAAAACGCTGATCTTTGCCCATCATGATATTTAAATCCTTTTTTTTATTGGACACTTGGATACATCCCTTCAGACTCCAGAGCGATAGTAAATTACTTATGAATTGGATGTTTTTGTTTGGATTTGGTGGGATATAATGAATAGGGAGCAGCCTCCTTATTTTTCATGGAATTTAGTAACTAGGTCAAATATAAACATGATTTTTTAATACGGATGCTAAAGTTGTTCATATGTTCGCATATGCGGACAAGTAAATATTATATGTATTTAAAAAAAAAATTGTTTCATGCATAAATGAAAACGATATCAAATGAATATCTTGTTTAAATTATTATATACAAATATGTATACTCGTAGAAGAATTTGCATTTTTTGTATTTGTTTTGTTAAAAAAAGACAATACTACTTAATATAAAAACAATAATAATAATAATGGTTAAATATTTTAACTGCCTACCAGTAAAAAAAAATGATTTTATTTCATACCGAGCCCATACTCACCTATAAATGTGTAACCTTTTAAGAATCTCGGATCTGAACACAATATTTTATAACCATTTTAATATGTACCTAGATAATTTACATTAAAACTATAGGTAACTGAACTCGAGACTAAGCATTTATCGTTTTTATACTTTTGGATGATCAATATATTCTGTAGAATTATGAGCTTTGCACAATTGCGTAAAGTAATAACTTAAGCCAGCCAAATGCCAAATCCATATAAGGTCCCGGGATGCACAGACTTGCAAATTCGTACGTATAAAACTATAAATGCTTTATCTCAAGTTGAAACAGCTATAATATTTATTGATTCATCATCCGCAGGGTGAATAATCTGTTGTCTGTGAGAAAAATAACGATAATATTATGAAAATACATTTATACAATGATAAGTTATTTTTGCGTTTTATTTCAACATATTTGGATCGATAGTTGCCCACCAAAGTACGTTTAATGTGTTTTGAATATTGAAAGCATTAACTTTATGGATCATATTGATATATTATTTAAAAAAAAAAAAAACTAACTGACTAACCATCACGCCGCTTCCCCGCAGGGGTAGGCAGAGAGAATAGAGCGCCACACCACTCTGTCCTTGCATACATTCTTCGCCTCTTCCAGGTTCATGCATCTCCTCATACATACCCGCCGATTGTTACGACTCCTAACCTGACCACTTTCAAGTACTTGGCATACCTGATCGCGCCATGTTTTTATCGGTCTTCCTCTGCTTCTTTTCCCACTAACATTCGGCTCATAAATTTGTTTTACCGTTCTTTCCTCACTCATTCGTTCTACATATCCAAACCATCTCAACACACCTTTCTTAATTTTATCGATAATGCTTATCTCAGCTTTGCATTCCTTCCTTATTTCACTATTCGCACATCTATCATACATCGTTTTGTCGCACATTCTTCTGAGAGATCGCATTTCGACTGCATTCAGTCTACTTTCATCCTTCTTTTGCCAACTCCATGTTTCACTTCCAAATATTAGAGTTGGAACCATCCGTTGTGCACTGCCAGTTTAGCTTCCGCTGATAGGTTTTTATTTCAATCAATCAGTTATAGCATATTATTTCGAGAAATAAAAATACTTTGTATTAGTCATAAATTAAGCCCTGAAGAGAGCAACAGGTTGTTGCCGAAACTAGTTGGTTACTAAAAATGTGAGTGGATCAAAACACAAAGTATTTTTATTTCTCGAAATAAATATACGTTTAATGTATTCAATATATGAGATTTTACTAGAGACGATTTTTTAAATTATTTTTTTAAACTTGTTACCTTCTGGTTATTTCAAGCACTAAGCATATTAATACACATACACATAGGCTTATCTAAATAGTTGACAAATAAAGGAAAGGTTTTTGAGGTAATTTTAAGTTATTTATCGAGATATAAACCAAATTCTAATTTTGTGCTACGCTTCAACACAAGTTATGCCCACATATATATTTATTAAAAATAATATTTTTAAATTTAAAAAAACTTATAAAAAAAATGTCATTTATGTTGTGGTCAAAATATTGTTGCAAAATTTTGCGACATCTATTGATCATATCAAAAAGTATATCCTCAAAAGGGGTGTTAGTATTATATAAAAGCCCGTTACAATATTATTTAGTTGAGGCACGTGCTCAACAGATGGCAGTAACAAAATATTTTGAGGGATCTCGTTTACATATTTTATTGACTTTTTATTTTTATATAAATACTTAATTCACAATTTTAAGAATATCGATCTTCGATGTGTATATATCTTTTTGACAAAGGTAAATTGATATAAATTTAATGCTTTTTCTAACCACTCACGTCATCCAAAATCAGCTCTGTATACGTTTATTTATGTTAACTTCCTAACGTAGTTGATAAATAAATTTTATTTATATTTTTTTCCTGAATCGAACATTAATGGGAGATGTTATTATTATTGTAAGGGAGGAATCAAATACACAAATCATAAATAATACTTTTTTTTTGTTAATCCAGTTTTATGAAATTATTAATACAATAATTAAAGTAACTAACCATCACGCCGCCGCCGCTTCCCGCGGGCATAGGAAGAGAAATAGAACGCCACAACTCTATGTCTTTGTCGATAATCTTCTCCTCTTCCACATTCACGCATTTCATCATGCATACCCGCCGATTATTCTCGCTTCTAAAATGACGTACTTGCCAAACTTGATCATGCCAAGTTTTCCACCTCGGACTTCCTCTGCTCGTTTCCAACAACATTCGCCTTGTAAATTTATTTTAATATTCTTTCTTCACTCATTCATTCCACATGTCCAAACCATCTCAACACGTCTTTCTTATCTAATCAATAATGCTTATTTCTGTATTAAATTCGTTCCTTATTTCCCCTTTCAGACATCAATCATACATCGTTTTGCCGCAAATTAATCAGAGAGATCTCATTTTATCTGCAATTAGTCTACTTTTATCCTTCTTTCGCTAACTTCGCCATTCATTTCCATGCATTACAGTTGATACCAGGACGTTTTGTACTGCCAGTTCGGCTTTAACTGAAAGGTTTTGTTTACTTTAACTAAATATGTCCACTACTCAATCTGTACTCAGCATTCACTCTTCTTTCTTAATGTTTATCAACCTGTCCAGCCCTAGAAAACATACTCTCCAGATATACAAAAATCATCCAACTGCTCCAAAATTATCCCATTTACACCCAGATTATATTTAAAAATGCGAAAGTATGGTCTGATAGGAGGAAGAGATTTCTTTAATAAATTCAATTTTTATTAGGTGAAAGAAAACCCAAACTAAAAAAGGTAAAAAGGAAGAGAAAAAATAAAACGGGACACACCTATTTTCCCTTTGACCCTATTCAATGTGACCCTCGGGAATGAAGTTCTATCCTGATTTATCACGTGAACATTGTCTGTGAATATTTAGGTTTTTCTGTTAAAATAAAAGGATTTTATCTACGTTACAGTATACGAATACTAAAATAACTTTTAAAATCTCGTATTTATACTACTTTACACATGAAAATAGCGATTGACATAGTGAAAATACCCAGACATCCATATTCCTATATTTATCCGTGTTTCTTTGTATAGTTTCATATAAAAAAAATCTTCGATAGTATTTTTTTAACCTGTGCTTTGCTTAAAAATTAGTTAAAACTGTACCTATGCGATGCTGTAACCTAAACGAGTATGTACCATTTTGTGTCGATAAGGCACGGAAAAACAATATTTTATTATATACTAAATATGGCCGAAAATTGTATCGGGTTGTGATCTTGTGGTTAGTGTCGCGGACTCTTGAGTCAGAGATTCTGAGCTACTTAGGCTCACAGAATAATATCAAATCGAAGTATTTTGTAAATAATAAAAACACAGATACTTATTTATTTACAACATTTATCTGCTTAATAAAAAAGCTTCTTTACATCTCACCAATAGATGTCTCTAGTGAAGTTCTAATGATTCAAGAACAAAGTTTCTAAATTGGTTCATATATATAGAACTTCGAAGAATTTGAGTAGTGTGGTTGTCAATAATGGGTAGAATTGGTGAATGTTACACGTGTGTAAAGTGATCACTCAAACCAGCCTATGACGGTCGTAAGCCCCGTAAATGCCCAGACTTCCATATTCTTCTTCATCTTTGATGAAATGTCAAAAAATAACAGATATTTATCTTTAAAAAAATAGTAGTGAAACATGGCGTTGCAAAAGAAGTATTCAGGTAGACTAGACGCAGTCGAAATGCGAGCTATCAGACAAATGTGCCGCAAAACTATGTATGAAGTTGCGTGATATACTATCTTCAAATGGTAACATTAGGAAAGTACGCAAAGTTGGATAAGCATTATGGATCAAATTAAAAAAGGTGTATTGAAAAGGTTTGGACGTGTGAGTCAAATGAGTAAAGAAAGGACTGAAACAAATTTCCTATTTCTAACAACATACGAGTATGTTTCATAAGTTATTTACCACACTAATGAAATAAGTATTAAAATTTTTAATCAATCTGTGAATTACTCCAGGTGATTTAAGATTTTCTGTATACGAACATAAAATTATTATTTTTTGTACATTAAAAGCATTTTTATATTTGTGGTTTGGTAATAATATATAACACTCTTCTTATCATCCATCGTTCACTTTAAGTAATACTGCTTTTGATTGGTATTACATTAAGTAAACGATGAATGATAAGGAAAGTGTCATTTACTTTTTTATTTATTTGCATTTTGACAAAATCCTTGTCAACAATACCAATACATAATACAATACTGACCCGCTGAAGTGGCTTTTAATGCGAAAATTCCAATAATGTCTTCGAGTCTCCGCGAAGCGATACAAAGTTTAAAAAAATTAATGGAAGTTTCTCGTTGGCTTACTTTATTTCCTAACAAAGTTGTCCCTTGGCTTGGCACCACGAACATTTTATTTGAGAACTAAACCCAGTCGTTTGGAAATTATTGATAAACTTATACTAAATGAAAAGTTCAAAGCGAGGGGTGTACCAGTAGCGCGTGTGTGGTTGAGAATTCAAACTTTCTTACGTTATGCCTTAAAAAAATCCACTTCAAGCTACCGTTTGTAATATTTCTACTACCATCACGCCATTTGTTTGCAGGGGCAGGCAGAGAACGCCCACTGTGTGTCCTGAAATATACTACTGGCTTCCTTCACATTTAAACATCTAAATTATTGATTGATTTGGCATTAACATTCTGGAATAACATGATGATATTAATATAAAATAAAATCACTTGTAAAATCCACTTTTAGAGTTTTTTAATGTAAACGTGACTAATTTTTGTTTTAACTGAGTTCGTTTTTTCACCTGTTGATGAGAATATCTCGGTAGTGTAAAGGCAAAGGGGTATATCTGTCAAATTTTTCATTTTCTAAGTTTGTTCCGAAAAATGTCTTAAAATGTGTATTCCATAATCTGGCAAAAGAATATAGCTGTAGTTGCAATACTTATTTAGTTTTATTAAGAAATGTACATATAAAAATACATAAAATAAATGAGTTATTTATTTTCACAAGTTTTTTTTGCTGTAAAATTTGGTCTGAGACAGATATACCCCTTTGTCTTTACACTACCTGTCTGTGGTAATCGAAACTAGTAGTGTTTGCATTAATAAACTCAAAATATGGCCTTACACAAGTGTTTAATTTTTATACATAAATCCATATGATTAGTCATACATGCTCTGCGGTTACGTAGACTTCTGATACAACTAGATTGATGCCAAGTCTTGTTTGGCTACCACCCTGGAGGTCCTTGGTTCGATTCCCAGGTGGGTTTAAATATCGATGCAGGCATAAATGGTTGAATACCTATCAGTTCCCCATTTAAATAAACTTTTTCGAAAGTTTTCCACCTAAGACTAATTTTTCTCCACTTTTCAACAAGACTTCCGGGAAATGGTCGCGTGAATAAAGTGAAAAATTAACTGATATTCTAAACTTTATCGATCGTTTTCAGGAGGATCGTTAAATTTCATGGGGCTTGCCTTATCCTTTTCTATATTCAATTATCGTTTTCAACATGATCTAAGAACATCATAAAGGCCTAATTACAAAAAGCACGTGTACGTGGCATCGGAATACGTGTGGCAATAGATTTTAAGAAACTTTGGTATTAATCAAGTGATATTTAAATTGAAAATTAATACATATTACCTTAAAGTCACTGCCGAATTAATAATTTAAAATTAATAAATTAAAAAAAAGTATTTTTCTTCTTTAAATCTTTATCCTCATTCAATGGTGCATAAAGCACTGCATCATACACATATGTGTATATATATTTATACATAAGAAAGGTCTTACAATAAAATAATTACACATAGACTTTTATTTATTCTCTTTCCACCTTGTCCCAACAAACGAGAAGCATATATGATATTTTTTATAAGATAACGGCAAAGAAAATTGTTTCTATCTATTTTTTAAATTTTATTTTCAATTTGTAAAACGTTTAAACCGATTCGAAGTAAAAAACCAGAATGAATTATAATTGTAAAAATTATGATTGATATTGAATAACATTTTTCTTCGTCATTCTACAAACTGGTCGTACATAAAAGTAAAATTAACTCCTCTCAACGATTTTATAAAAATAATCGTAAATGTATCACAATTTATAAAAGAATTTAAAGGAAAATTTAATTCCCTTTACCACCGATGACGTACTTGAAACTGGAAATGAAATAAAGTTGACAGTGGTAAAAGCAAATGTGAAAATTGTATGCATGAGAATCTAAAAGTTTACGCTGAGCAAACGTAATGTGAATATTTTAATGAAGAAATATGGCTGAAAATCTGTGAATCAAAAGGATTGTCAAAACACATGACAGAAGTAAGACATGGCAACACTACGCGGTAGATACCTTACTCCAATGCGGGGGTTGCGGATTCGATTCCAGCCAAATATATATATTTTTTAAATTAATTTGGCTATCGTATATTTCGTGCCTGAACTTAGCAATTTCATAAATAAGATCCAGAATAAAAAAAAAACTATGAATTCAACAAAGTATTGAAGCATCATAAAAAAATTATATGATGTATAAATATATTATATATATATATATATATATATATATATATATATATATATATATATATATATATATGTATATATATATATATATATATATATATATATAAATATATATATATATATATATATATATATATATATATATATATATATATATATATATATAATATATATATATATATATATATATATATATATATATATATATATATATATATATATATATATATATATATATATATATATATATATATATATATATATATATATATATATATATATATATATATATATATATGTGTGTAAATGCGTAAGCTCTATTTTTTAGTCTAATGGTGTTAGGATTATGACACAAAAATTATTTTTAATTGAATAAATAATAATTATAACCAACTCTTTTTTAATGATCTTCTTGTAGCGGTGTGATACAAGTATGACTTAAAAACAGCTCATTCTCGACTTAGCATAATGTCCATTTACTTTTTTATGCACTATTTTATCTACCCATAATTATACATATATTTATATTCATATATATTTTTTAGTCCAATGGTGTGCATATGAATAAACAATTTTTTTCCACTGCAAGTATCATCAATCCTCATGGGAAAAAACACAGTTTTTATAAACGAAATAATATGAGAACCAGGGAATTTTGTGCATATATATGTTTGTCTACAAATTCATATGTACTTATGTACCATGTCGCTGATTGGATGTCGCACTAATTGGCCACTTGGGAATACACCCCAGCTTATTTATTGTCAAGCAACATAGTGCTGACAAGCATTTTATATACAATACATTTCAAAGTACAACCAGTTCAATCGTTGTCGCGAATATTATTTTATAAAATTCGAAAAGTCAAAACAATTTGTGAAACGAGTATTGTGATTTTTCTGATTGTTTAAAAATCGTGTCTTGAAAAATATCGTTTACTTGATAAATCCAATCCATAGGGACAAAGTGTAGTCTTTTTTTAAAAGACTATCCAATTATTGACATAAATTAGAATTTTTCGATGGCAAAATATACTTTTTAGCCAAAGTTTTTTTTATTATTATTATTTCGATAGACTTTACCCTTTTTGATGAATAAATGATGTATTAAATTTTTTGTTTTGTAAAGACACTTCTAGGTGAAACTGCATTTTATATAATTACAAAGCAACCCTTTCATTTTACATGTTTGTATGTGTGTGTGTGTGCACATTTCAATTCATAAAGTAACAAATATACTAATTAACCAATTTTCATACAAAATCATATTTTGATTATGAAAAAAAAACCTTATGTAAATTATTGTCTTTCATCACAAACCAATTCAAATTGATAGTACTATCAATATACCTTTAATAGTTTAATGGTAAAGGCAAACAGTTATTATTTGCATTTCTATTGTGCGAAAACATCTAGAGAGGCTCACACGTGTCAGGGAACTGAGTAAACACTTTATGTTACTGTAACGTGAGCTCAAATATAAATATTTTAGTATTTGAATTGAATATTTACTTGAAATAGATGAATTACAACCGTGCTATTTTTATTATTTTTTTCAAAAGAAAATCACGTCCAAATGTTAATTTCATTTAAAAGGGTGACAGATGTTTCTAAGTGAGACGTCGAACCTCTAACGCAGCGTTTATCATAGTATGCTTCGCGGAGTCCTGAATCTGTTCCAAGTCTCTGCTCTAGGGCTCTGCTATGAAAAGCAGCATAATAAATAAACAATGATGCTACGATCTTAAGCCTTACATATGTCTTCAACTCACTTCTATCTTATTCAACAATAAACGGTTGGTCAATAACAATTAAAACAACTTCTTATCGCGCATTGAATTGATTTTCGTTCATTATTCATAGTGAAATCAGTATTATTTCATGTTTTGGGTGATTTTTTTGTATATTGCTCTAGAAGTGAGTTGTGTATTAAGGATTTGTTTTTCTATGATTTTTCTTGAATGTTGAAGATTGAATCAGATATTGCCTATTTCAGGGTTCCGTAAAATATTTCGTTTTAAAAGTCCGTCATCAAAAAAAAATGAGAACCTCTGTTTAAAGACATTTCATTGATTATCCTGATATATTAACCAAAGATTTATTGATTGATCTCAGATGTTGAAATATAAAGTAATTTACTACGAAATCAAGTAAAAAAAAAGTATGTATTCATATTTTTCTTTATTTTTCGTCAGTGACTTCAATGCGACAATCCAACAAATCATTAATAATTTTGTACTAAAAACAGGAACATGTAAATTAATCGTAGGTTTAATTATAAAGTAAAGTGATAATTGCAAAAACCTATTCTTTTCTTCTTTTTCCTGCTTATAGATCCAAAGATCTGTCTATTCCGATATCCGTTTCTTGTAATATGGACCGCCAGCTAACACGCCATCGCTTTGGAAGTCTTCCAGGTGGTCTCTTTCCATCTGGGTTCTCTTGAAGAGCAATTCGGGTCAATCTACTTTCTTGTATTCTCTCCTTGTGTTCCAGTTCTTCCGAATTCCCTTCCGAACATCTTCCGAATTCCCATGTATCTATTCCGTCTCTTAATGAGTTTTCAGTAATGCACCTCAATGTCCTCATTTCTGAATTCGTTAAAACAACTTATTTATTAGCTTATTTCATCTGTGAAAAGCCCTTATTATATTGATATGAGACCTTCAACATGCACTGATATGATAAGATAAGATAAGACCATTGTCGTTAGGAATTCGCTCGAAGAAAAAAAAATTACAACACTTATTGTTTTTCTTCTACATTGATTGAGCCTCGGATGTAAAATTTTGATGAGAAGTTCCGAGTAAAGGTGAAAAAATCGTATATTCAATTTAATTTTTGAAATATCCTGTTTGTGAAAAATATTTGATACTTTAAATCACCTTTCCCTTATCCATCCGTCGCTTTTTCAAATAAAATTCAATTTCCTGTATACAAACACTTTGAAAAATAAGCTTACTTTTTCCAGTGTTGAAATAGTCAGGCACTCACGAGTACCAGGCTCATTAATTTCCTTACCCCTCAGGATTTTCAGTGAAATTATTTTTCCCGAATATTTTCAAAGCCTTCTGAATACTTAATTCGTATTTTCGCATCTGCCCTATTATTAGGCAATTAAAGACTGGATTATCATTAGGAAATATTTTATAATGGGATTTACTAAAAGATTTTAATTTCTCCATTAAGGGAATATACACTTTTTCCTGTTTTCTCATTATATAATTATAAAACCTTTATTGTTCGCTTTTTTTGTAGAAAAAAATAAGAGTAAAAAATTTAAGACTTATTTCGTTCTACTTTATTATTAAAAATATCTTTAAGAAAATAAAAGTTAAAAAACTCAACGAGTAAAAAAAACTACTTCTTTTCTTTTAAAAATCAGTAAATGATGAATTTTATGAAATTTCACGATAAATTTTAGCATCAAAATTTTGTTAACGTCTTCTGGATTTGGTCGTAGCATTTAGGAGTTATTTACAACATTTGTCAGTCGACATCTATACAAAGATGAAATAGAATATGCAATTCTAATTTACGACCTGTCATTGGCTGGTTTAAGAGATCACTTTGCCCACTGTGATCAAATCAATAATGTAGTCAAGTCAAGTAGTCAATAGTGTGTCAAGTAGTGTGGTTGTCAATAATGGGTAGAATTGGTGAATGTTACACGTGTGTAAAGTGATCGCTTAAACCAGCCTATGACGGTCGTCAGCCCCGTGAATGCCCAGACTTCCATATTCTTCTTCATCTTTGATGAAATCTCAAGCAGAAACCTTCACAAAAGTGTGTAAGATTCATAGTTAGTACGTATAAGTGATTACTTAAACCAGCCTATGACAGAATATAAGTCTGTTCAACATCCAGACTTAGTTATCTTCGTTAAGATATCAACTAAATAATTCATGAAATGAAACAGTTTTTCCCATGTCAGAACACACTTCTCAAATATTATAGATACATCATTGTACCCAATGTGTAATTTTAAATATCATTTCCCTTTTTTATTTTTTTTTTCAAAAATGTTAATCAAATTAGTATTTAACCACTCACCGAGATTTTTACGTCTACCGGTTTCGAGACGTACCCGTCTCTTCGTCAGGACAATCACTAACACAGCATGCAAACAATACTACCCTTCACCACCATAGCACCATTTACACACTCAAAACTACTAAATGGTGCTATGGTGGTGAAGGGTAGTATTGTTTGCATGCTGTGTTAGTGATTGTCCTGACGAAGAGACGGGTACGTCTCGAAACCGGTAGACGTAAAAATTTCGGTGAGTGGTTATATACTAATTTTATTAACATTTTTGTAAAAAAAAAAATAAGTAAAAATGACTAACCACAAAGTAAATGCTTTAAATATTAATGATATTGAGAATATATCATTTCCCTTTTGTTGTAGGCTTTATTAGTACTCCCAGGATGGAGAAGAGGCTGTTTCGGTCACAAGATACCATTTTTAATTAATATCTCATACACTTACTACTGCGACGGTTTAATAATGCTACGTCGTATTTGATTGCATGTCATAAACAATTTTCTTTCATTTAGTTTTATAAATATGAAATGTAAAATATGTCCTCACCATAGAAAAACTCTTTATGTATATGATGAAGAAAAAATACTCAACATATTCAGATACCTATATTTAAAAAAAAGTGCTCCTCAAATTCGTCATTCTATTAATTAAAAACGTATGTAATTTCTTACAAAACACAAGTAGTTATTATCATGATTCGTCTTACTAATTGTCATATCTTAGTTCATATAAGAGCATTTTTTTAAAACAAAATGATAAGTTGATAAAACTTAAATAAAAAAAAACTTAAAAAATATAAATCGGTGAGTTATATATAAATGTATATGATATTAAGTGAGTATGTAAAAGACAGATTCGATTATAAATAAGTAAGCACGTTCACGCTTAGAAAAATACAGGCTCGATAGTAAGAAAGCACATACACGCTTTAAAAAATACAGCTTCGACAATAAGTAAGCTTGTACACGCTTAAAAAAAATACAGTTTCGATAATAAGTAAGCACATGCACGCTTAGAAAAATACAGGATTTCATATAAATTAAGCACGTCCACGTTGAGAAAAATATAAGTTAGAACATAAGGAAGCACGTGCACGATTAGAAAAATACAGATGTGATACTTAATAAGCAAGCGCACGGTTTTTAAGATAAAATTATGAAACTAAATGAGCACTTTACTGAACTGAATTTCTTCAAAAATGTCAAGTACAGCCATAGAGGGGGGGGGGATGACTTACACATTCTTTACATGTTATGTAGAATAATATATTTCTGTTATTTTGATATTTTTATAAAAAAAATATATACGTACATATATAAGCACACATTTATAAACATAAAAATAATAATAAAACCCTTATCCGCACCCCAATGGCGCATAGGGCACTGCGTCATATAACCGCAGTGTTATCTTGATCGTTTGCGCATGAAGAAAGGTGATCAGCCCTCCGCTTCAGGTAACAGTCCAGGGTAATATTGAATAAATATAACAGTGAAAAAATCACTTATATTTATTTTACCCCCCTTGGGAATCGAACCCATTCCCTACAGAACGGTAGCCGAGCGTGCTGACCATAACACCACGGAGGCGGACAAAGCGGATAAATACATACAGATATTTTTTTAACACACCCGGCAAGTCACATTTTGTGTTTCGTAAGTGAAGTTCGTTTTAAATCCTTTTTTTTATCTAATCTTTTAAATTAATTTACATATAATACAAATAAACCAAAATACACATAAAAACTAATCAAACAATTTTTACAATATCAACTGTTGATCGTTTACCAATTCCTTTATGTTGCCTTTGGTCCATATTTTTGTTTGCTCTCTTACCCCTGCCGGCAACAAATTAAAAATACATAGAAGGAACGATGTATTGAAGTATTCTACTGTATTAATTGTTCACTCTTGGGACTATCAACCCTTCGTCGTGAGTAAAGCGGGTATCATAGTAGTGCACTAGAGGATTTTATTATTAGAAATATTATAACAAACAATTTTCAGTTAAGATTTAAATATAATTCAAAAAACAATAGTGTGTTTTCTCATGGATGTAAGAATATGATAATATCATATCAACCTTGAACCAGCCCGCGACTTTATGAGAAAGTGATGCCAAATGTCAAGCTAAATGAAAATTCAATGGTCCTCCTAACTATCTTAAATTGAATCTAATCTAGATAATAAAAATTCACCATTAATTTTTATCCTCTACTTCGAGAAACCCCGAAAACACGTAATAAAAGCAATTCAGGAGAATAATACCGCAAAATATTCCGCGGAAACTTTTGCAAGGGAGTATCCCGAATTGCTTTGCCGAAAAATTGTACTTCCATTCTTATGGAGCCTCAGAGAGATTGTATCCCGCGATATTCCCCTTATACTAGCCCTCGGTAAGATTAATTAATACTATGATCATTGGTATTCCTATTACCTTGAAGATTAGAGGAATTGGCTCCTTTGGATGGCCTCTTAATAGTCTTTGAGGCAGAAGATCTTAATTTATACCACAATATTTATCATCAACTTATATTCTCTTCCTGCTTTTTCTCCATTCTTCGCGCGATAATAAATTAGCGTAAATGTGCTTATTTCTATAAATTTGCATAATAAATACACTTAAAAAGATAAATTGGCCTTATTTCATAAAGCACAATACCAAAATCTAATATTTATTTATTTTAATATTAAACTTACGAAGCCGTGGAATATAATATCGGGTATAATGAGGTATTTAAAGGTATGAATCATAAACATTAGTTTTTAATTAAATCAAACACGTTATAGGATCAAGGTAAACCTCAATTGGTGATTTTTATAAGATACCTACTAAAAATTATACCACGTACTTTATTTTATGAAGTAATATTATATAAGAAGAAATACATACGAGTAAACCATGTGTAATTTGTACGGAATAATAAAATAATTTTTCGATAGTTTTTGTAATTAAAATTTACTTGATAACTACCACTGTCTTAAAATCTATTATGACACATGTATCGATGGATTCAAGATAAAATATCAAAACAACAATAACGTACAAATCCTAAAAATTATTTTAACAAGAAATCATAAATTAAAATTAACGGGAAAAATGGAAATAATCAAAGATAAAAATAACAGTTGACCTATAATAAACAATATCGGAAACCCTTAACCATTTCCTCTTTTGTCCATATACCCACTGATGAAAAAAACTTATACCCTCTCTTCGTCCCTCAACGTCCCAAGATCACAATTCTAAAATCAATACTGACCTTCGCATAGTGTCTGAAAACAATGCTGAATGCATCGATATACATTTTTCAATAGATTTTAAGAAAAAGTGGTGCTATTTAAGTGAAATTTACAATTAAAAATGCTTGGATATAACAACAACCATATAAGTTTTTACCACTTAAATATTCATGTGGAAAAACAATTTAGTTATTTTATTCAATAAAATGCAGTTCCACCAAGAAATGTCAGTAAAAACTTACATCTTATACTATATATTTAGACTATATTCCAAAATTATATACTATATATTTAGACTATATTCCAAAAGTGGAAGGAGCCGTCAACCAGCATTTCCTGATACTTCGTTACATAATTTAAATTCATTTACAAAAAATGTAAATCTATTATAACTTTATATAAAATCGTGCATTTAATACAAAAAAACCTTTATAAAAAATATTTTTAATATCATACAATACTTAAATTCACTCAAATTAAATTATTTTCTCAATAAAATTATATCAAATCATGGTTATCAACTCCTGCCTTCTTTTATATTTAACATAACAATTTGAATAGCCTCTCACCAGTCTGATGATGTCGGTAACGACGAAACCCGGTCGCTGGTCAAATAAAAAAGTTGAAAAGCTAAAAATATTGGTTTTAATCTAATAAAAAATTATATTCCAAAAATTTATATTTTATTAAAAAATGCAACAATATTTTCTGTACGATAAATGAAAACGACGTGTTTTTATTGTAAGTTTAATTTCAACAATAAAATTCAAGATTCAAAACAAAAAGATGTTCTCACATGTCGTTTTTAGTAAGTATAAAAATAAAATTAAAATCCTTTTGTAATGCTGCTCCAATAAAAAAGATTTCAACTTTAGGGATCTTTTGTCCAAGATTATATCATATGTACGATATTATAATCACAAAAGGCTTTCTTTGAAAACTTTAAAAGACTTTTCCAAAACTTAAACCGTTTAATATTTTATTTTAGACATTTAAACATACCTACAATGCGTTTTTGTTCGTGGATTAATAAAAATATCCTCTAGCATATTAAATCTTTCCCACTCACAAGATAACCATCCATTCTCTTAATTGTAATTCTATTCATACCCTTCTAAGAAAAGAGCGTTAAAAGATTTTATTTAACGATACAAGTTCAAGAAATACATCGTGAAGTTATACCCTAAAGGTACCATTTATAATAGGCTTTATAACAAAATACGTATCTTAAAGATCACATTATACCTACCTTTAAAATAATATTAGGAATATAGGAATATTTTTTAAGCATAGAAAATACATAAAGATTATTTATTAATATTATTTTTTAACATCTCATCAAAGACGAAGAAGAATATGGTAGTCTGGGCATTTACGGGTCTTACGACCATCATAGGCTAGTTAAAGTGATCACCTTACACACGTGTGTGTATATATATATATATATATATATATATATATATATATATATATATATATATATATATATATATATATATATATATATATATATATATATATATATATATATATATATATATATATATATATATATATATATATATATATATATATATATATATATATATATATATATATATATATATATATATATATATATATATATATATATATATATTTATATATACATACATATATATAAATATATATATGTATATATATATATATATATATATATATATATATATATATATATATATATATATATATATATATATATATATATATATATATATATATATATATATATATATATATATATATATATATATATATATATATATATATATATAAAAATATATATTTATATATATGTAGGTACCTTCAAAGGTGAGTTCAGGGAATTCATTGGTGTCAAATAAAGGTATATCAGACAAAACACACAGGTGTGGATGACAACAGAAATTGCTAAGCAAGAACACGTTATGCTGGGTATTTAAACAAAAGGACATCTTCTTGGTACTTAAGTAGCCGTAGAAAGAAATAGCAGTTGGGGATTCTATATTCCATTTAGTGGTGTCCATTACAGGGACTACCTTCTCCTATTTACCAATCTTGAATATTTAACAGAATAATATGCTAACCTTTCGAAAGGCTTGTAATAAGGAGAAATATTATCTTCTATGAAAAGAAATATTTATTTAATCAGTCCTGTAATATCTTATAATAATTGAAATAATATGGAATAAAATAACAACTACATATTTATTTTTTCTACATGAATTTTTTTGACCAGCAACCGTGTTTTGTGACCGACATCATCAGACTGGTGATGTCAGTAACGACGAAATCCGGTTGCTGGTCAAATAAAATTCGTCATAAAAAACGTCAAATATAATGTCATACTGTTTTTAAAATGTCATAAATTGAACAAAGTTTAAAAATAACTTGCCAGCGTAGCGTCATATATTTTTTTCAAAATATGAAAAATGGAAAAAGTGGCACTCAAAAAACTGATCTAAGGCGTGGATATTGGAAAAATTCATAATAGTGGAAATATCTGGAAAACTAACGCACTTTTACTGAGGTTATATTTTCATTTTTGGTCATAAGCTGGCCTAACACCCCTTAAAAGGAATACGTAGGATTATGGGACACCCTGTATATATAATGTTTATTCAGCTAGGGATTGTTATGATTTATTTTATTTAAAATATGCTTAAAAGTTATTAAATTTATCATTTATTGTATTAATAACAATATGATGTTTTGAAACATTCTTGGAAAATTCTTAGAAATTTATTTTCCACCCGGTATCTTCTAACATGTGACGTCAGTTCTAATAAATCTCAAAGTTTCGCTCGATGTTCCTGTCAGGATGTGTGGGATATATCCTTTAATTAAAATCGTATGACAAACTTGAGGTTATTTCCCGAACAGATGTCTTATACTAGATCAAGGATATGAGACATCAAAAGCATTTACACCAAATGTTGTTCTCATCGAGCACCATTAACTAGGATTATTCTTATTAATTTTCTACATTAAAAATGCTTCAAAAAACTTTATCAAGTGATTGATTTTCGATTACATGTCAAGAATCTTAAAGGTCTCATTACAATATCATGTTCATACATGAGAATATTGAGTAAGCTATGTATACCTTACAAAATTTTCAACTGATAGCCACAATCAGCCATACTTCTAAATCTATTGAATTAGTACCTTCAGCTGAAAAGGATCGAGGACCATTGCATTAATACAAGATTCAATCATTAATGCAATAAGGATGTTCAATTATAGGCAGAGAAGTGTGGTTGTCAATCATGGGTAGAATAGTGAATATAACACGTGTATAATGTGATCAATTAAACCAGCCTTTAACAGGTGGTTAGCCCTGTAAAAACACATACTTTCATATTTGTATTAATCTTTTTTGAGATATTAATGTATATATTTATTGATAAATAAAACTTCTTTTTTTAATGAAATATTTGTGTTTTATTTGTGTTTTTATTATCTACAAAAATACTTCATTCCATACTATTTGTGTGAGCCAAAGCACCTCAATATTAGAAATAGGTATCAAATTGTGGTAGAGTAGGTTCGAACCCAGAAACTTAATTATCAAGAGTCTGCGATACTAACCAAGGGACCACAACCCGACACAAGCTTTTAAACATAATACAGTATATTTAATAAATGTGTTTTATTATTCGTTTTAAAAACTGCACTTAATCTGCACTGATCGGGATGTAGCTCAGATCCCAGTATCACTAAAGTATATTATGCATCTAATTTATTTACAATATTATTTTGACTTAATAATTTTGAAATCCGAATTCAGGTAAATTATATTGCTCAGAATATATCTCGCAATTGATTTTGAATTAATTGAGAAATTAGCAAGTTCTCAGTAACTTGATACTACTGGAGCAGTTGAGCATGAATAACGTTTTGCGTTTGAGAAATGCCGGGGTTTTGAGCTTCCCGTTATACGCGTTATTTCATAATAACTGGCACCGTATCCGCCTGCGTAGTGTAACAGTTAATGCGTTTAGCGTTGATGTACGAGATCATAGATTCGATCCCAGTTAGGTAAATATACTGGTAAATTATATTGATAGAGTAGCACCCTTAAACCTTATGTGAGCTTTTTATAATGATTAAAGAAAACACATGTTTTATATTATACCACTTGAGTTTTATTAAAGACTACATGTTTTAGAAGTTAAACTTCCATCATTCAGGTCTGTATAGTAACTAAAATATAAAATTGTTCTATAAATAAGGAGAGAAGAAAGTTAGGGGGAGGGGGTTAGTCAAAGGGTGGAGTTTGAAAACAGAGGAAAAATGGAAAGCAAAGGTGAAGAATTTTGAAACAATATATTATTTAATAAATTATTACTAGAATTTAGGTTTTTTTGGATTCCTAAATTTTCAAAATAATTATTAATTTGGCCTTTATGTGGAACAAGGTGTAATAATTTTAATTTATGAGAGTGGAATGAGTGATTAGTATCTATTATGTGATTTGCAAATTTCGAAAAATAATAAGCTTATTATATTTATTTTTTAATAACAATAAAGAAAAGACAGATTCACCTGAGTATCATGTGTTTGTTTTTAAATCATTATCAATATTTTGGCTGCGAATATTTAAATGGTTAGCTGGAATATCCCTTTGAAACAAAATCAAGAGTTCAATAATAAGGTAGGAAAATGAGATGGTATGGGTATAAAAGACGTAGAGAACCTGAACATATTATAAACCAGGAAATTGCTAAGGATCTTCCTCGAACAACGTCTAGAGGAAGACCAAATAATTCATGGATGCTACAGAAAGATATCATCATTTGAAGGCATGACCTAAATGATGTTGTCTATGATAGAAGGAAGGATATAATGATAGAAATATAGAAGAATAACCAGAGAATGAAAAGAACTGACTCCAACAGTATACAAAGACGGTAAGTTTGGATGGAGCCAAGAAGGAGGTATTGTAAAAAAAATATATATTCTTAATGATAAATAATTAATTAATTGAATGTAAGGCTGAACGAGGAATAATTTAAAAGATTACGAAGAGTTCTTTACGGTTGTATGGACATGTGGAGCGAATGGATAACGAGAGAATGACTAAGAAAATATATGTGGCGAATGTGAGAGGGAAAACAGAACGAGGACAACCGAAAAAGACTTGGCAGGATCAGATCAATCAGAACCTAAATTCTGGCGGTGTCAAAAGTCTGCGGGCATGTATGATGAGATGTATGGATGTGAAAGAGGCGAGGAGTGTATGTCAGGACAAAAGAGTGTGACGTTCCATCCACTCTGCCTACCCCTGCGGCGAAACGGCGTGATGGTAGTAGTAGTAGTAGTATAAATAATTATGGCCTGATTATTTTTGCTGCACGCGTATAAAACGGTAATAAATATTGTTTGTTTCAAATCATCGTTATTATGAGCCGCAAAACATGGCAACATTACGGTAGGAGTATAATAGGCCCAGGTTGGCGGAACTTAATACTTAGAAAGTAATTAAGACATGTGAGAACGGGAAATGTGTCTCGGGACAATAATATTACAAGTGCTTAAAGCCTGAAGGGTCGGAGTTGATACTTAAGTTCTTACCTCCCCCCCCTCCCGTGACGTAACTAATGATCTGCATAATAGGCCGCAATTTAAAGCGGGAATTATTTAACTTCAATCCGTTTCCCCGAAGAACGTCACAGTTTATGAAACGGTTGAAGAAAATGTGTGCACGCTCACCAAAAAAGGACCATAGAGTAAATTTAATATTAATTTATTTTTAAATCTGTAAACTATACAAGATGAAGAAAAAAGGAGGCGAATGTAGTTAGATATAGAAGCAGAGTAAGACCAAGTAAAATTTGCCATGCTTGAGTATTTCAAGTACTTGGGCGTGATCAGGTGTCAGGAGTCAGATGAATCGGCGGGTATGTATGAGGAGATGCATGAATGTGGAAGAGGCGAAAATGGTTTACAAAGACAGACTGGTGTGGCGTTCTTTTCTCTCTGCTGTGAGAAAGCGGCGTGACGATTGGTTTCTTTGTTAGATAAATCTATATAAATATTATAGAATTTTAAATGTTAGTTTGTTTAAAAAGCTATTTTCCGATTGCTTGAAATTTTTAAACCAAGCATTTTTTTGTTTTTATATACAACACTTGACATGTAAAAAGGACCAATTTTTGATAAAAATGGCAATGCCATCTGTTGAACCAATCTGATATACACACAAAACTAAATAATGGTGATGGTGGACAGTATACTTGACAGTATACCTGACACCTGCTGTCACTAAGCATTTTTGCAGAGAAATTGTATGGAAATTGGAGTCAATACTTTATTTAAAGCTCCCATATGAGAATGAAATGAAGAATAAATAGTAAAAAAAGGGTAAACAAGTAACAGAAATGGCTAGGCCACTTAAGGTTGCATACTCGCATATTGCATATCTCGTGTAACTTAGAACCTTTTAATTATTATGAGCCCCTCAACGCAAAAATATTTAAAAAAATACTTTTTTTAAATTTAACTTTTCATATTAAAATTGGTTTGTTAGAAAAATTACGAGTGAAATTAATTTACCAACTTTAATTTATTATGGTGGAACTCATCATAGTAAAATGATATCGAATAATCTTTATCCGTTTCTTCTTTGAGAACATTCTAATGGAAAACCGATGTCATCGACAACACCTGGATAGTAGAAATTTAAGATTCATTTGCAAATAAATATCCTTCGGCGTTTTTCAGAATTGTTTCTCCTAGAAAACTATTTTCTTTCAATTCATCCTTTTAAACAGAGACTAGTAGACTTAGCAATGAATAAAAAGAAAAAATCTTCATTCAGCTCTCATTTACATTTTAATCGGTAGAAAATGTAAACGAATACTGAAATTATATGGGAAAGCATTTTTTAAAAGTAAGAAATATTTAGTAGGAGTTGTCAACTTATGGTTCCAGATTCACCCATATATAATTGAAATTTATTTATAAATTTATAAAATTCCAAACAATATATGACTAAATGTGGTCTTTTTACGAAAGTTACCGATTTAACTTCATGGTGAAGATAATTTCAGTATTACTTCCAAGCTTTTATTTTTAGTGGTAACGGGATTTTAAAACAGTTTGGATTCGTTTTGTCAGATAATTAAATTTTTCCATTAATATATTCGGCAGTCACTTTGTTGTGAAATCAATACATTTTCAATTTAAGTTTTACTCCGTAAATACCACGATTACTTCAAATCTACTATGATACGTGTTTCGATGTATTCCGTATTATTTTCAAACACTGTATTTGAAACGTACGGTGTTTGAAAACGATGCGGAATGCATCGAAGCACGTGTCATAGTAGATTTGAAGAAATAGTGGTATTTACTAAGTAAAACTGAAATTAAAAATTAAATTTTGCCGGAAAAATTATGAATATTTGTTTTTAACGTTAGTTTAGAAGAACAGTTAAAGTTGTTTGTTACTACGGAGATAAAACGCTTATTTTGTATAAACATCCCACCTATCTCTAATATTTATTGTATTTAGTATTTGGTACTTTGTGTAATGAACAAGTGATCGCTAGTTCAATCCGATACGGTACTTTATGAACTGTAGAGTGCTGATAAGGATAGTTTGAAAAAAAAACTTCACCGTAAGTGTTTTAATAAACAAAATTAATTAATAACTGCTTGAAAAATAATAATTAATTAATAACTGCTTGAAAAATACATGTTTTTAGAAACGAAAAAGGCGTTTAGTAATAAAATTATGATGAATATCCGGTCAAGGTTCGGAGCATATGCTCAAAGGTGTAGGCGCAAGGCTTTTGTAAATAAAAATAACCTTTTAATTACAATAAACGCCTGCCTTTTGAAAGAAAACCGCGAGGGTGTAATTATAAAAGTTATTACACGAGACGCTTAAACTGTGCTGTAAAGTAATAAACGAATTAAGTTTGTGTTCATTAAGAGTTCACCGAGATTGCTTTGAAATATGGAGCAGGATTATTAAATGCTAAGTTATTTTATTAGGTAACTTGACGCCTTTTGTGGCGCAAGTTGGGGTAGCCGAATTTTCATCAATATAAACACAATTAAATTATTACCTTGTAACAGGATGTGCTAAAATGTACCATGGACTTATCAAATATTTATCACTAAACCAAACTTAAGCTGAAATATCTCATTTTTTTTATGTGAAACGTCTTAGGTGGAAATTTTATAATCGATGGTTGGACAAGAATCGAGAGAAAATTTTCAAGGGTACGTCATGTTAAATAAGCACATTTCGTTGCACAAGAGAGAAAAAATTATAACCTAGAGAGAAAAAGAAAGATACATTCTGATGTCACAGGAGTAGAGCAAAAGAGAGTATATACGACGTATATACATACAACGACACAGAGCGTCAGTTTTGCTCATGTACGAGTTAAAGATGAAGATATATGTGTATTTGAACAGCCAAGGTACCACGCAATTTGTAGGTAACATTTATCATTGTGCTTAAACAAATCCTTTTAATGAAGTAAAATCTGATACTGAAATTGATGCAATTTTTTTAGAAATTCAGAAATTTTGTAAGGATTAGGCTTTTAGACAAAATCAAATATAAAATAGGTCTAATCCTTCACATTTCTACTTTACTATTTACTTAATCGTTTAATATATTATCATCATATTTAGTTAATCACAGTGTCGTTGTATCCATGTGCTTAAAATCATTTTAACGCAGCCCAGCATCATATAGCTTAGTGGAATTTACAAAGATAATAAGTTTAAAATTGGAATTAAACATGTAGTGCGATTTTTAATGCTTTCATTCATTCAAGAATTATTGTGACTAACTTTATTTTATGTTTAAAATAAACATTGAAAACCTTTGTACGATAGACTTATAATGTTAAAAGTAACTAACTAACTAACCATCACGCCGCCTCCCCGCAGGGGTAGGCATAGAGAATAGAGCGCCACACCACTCTGTCCTTGCATACATTCTTCGCCTCTTCCAGGTTCATGCATCTCCTCATACATACCCGCCGATTGTTACGACTCCTAACCTGACCACTTTCAAGTACTTGGCATACCTGATCGTGCCATGTTTTTATCGGTCTTCCTCTACTTCTTTTCCCACTAACATTCGCCTCATGAATTTGTTTTACCGTTCTTTCGTCACTCATTCGTTCCACATGTCCAAACCATCTCAACACACCTTTCTTAATTTTAACGATAATGCTTATCTCAGCATTGCATTCCTTCCTTATTTCACTATTCGCACATCTATCATACATCGTTTTGTCGCACATTCTTCTGAGAGATCGCATTTCGACTGCATTCAGTCTACTTTCATCCTTCTTTTGCCAACTCCATGTTTCACTTCCATACATTAGAGTTGGAACCAGGACTCCGTTGTGCACTGCCAGTTTAGCTTCCGCTGATAGGTTTTTATTTGCAACAACTGCTTTCAGTGCACCATTCACTTTGTTCCCAGCATTCACTCTCCTTTCTATGTCTTTATCAATCTTGTCATCCCTAGAAAACATACTACCCAAATACAATATCAGACTGATACATTGATGTATTATTTTATTGTGGGTAATACATGAAAAAAATACCGAGGTTATATGATATTCCGACTTGACAACATCGACAGTTTAGATAAATTTGACCTCTAGAGACAATTCACTGTCAGAGTGGAATGGGGGAATTGTGAATACAGACTACCGCCCATCGTCTAGTCTAATTAGTGAAATAGTGAACCTGAAATGTCAAGTATTGAATTTTGATTAAATCATTAGCACTCTAGCAAATGTCAATGATACACCAACAATATTTACCATTAATTACCAGTCAGAGTTTCTCAGTTCGAACTTACTCTACCACAATTTGATACCTATCTCTTATAATGAGCCGCTTAGGCTCACAGAAATAGTATGAAATTGAAATATTTTTGTAAATAATAAAAACACAAATATTGTTTTTTTTAATTAAAAAAAAGTTATGGAAATCGGCCATGAGTTGACGATGTAATTTAAACATATTTGAAAAAAACACTCGAAATACCACTTTTTAATTTTATTTCATTACACACGACTAGTTTTGAAAACAATTGTAGCTTTCAAAAAAGTGGTGTGTAATGAAAAAAACTCAATAAGTGGAATTATACAAGCGTTAAATATTTGAATAATCAATATTTCAAACAGATTTATATTATCCACTGACACTTTGTGATGGAATTGCATTTTTAATATATTATTAGATTAAAACCAATATTTTTAGCTTTACCACTTTATTTTTCTTTGAACAGCGACCGGGTTTCGTCGTTACCGACATTATCAGACTGGTCTAAATGATGTCGGTAACCCAGTCTGATGATGTCGGTAACGACGAAACCCGGTCGCTGGTCAAATAAAAATAAAGTGGAAAAGCTAAAAATATTGGTTTTAATCTAATAACATATTAATATTTCAAACCACAAAGTTAATGCCGAATCAATAAGTAATATAATTAATTTAACGCCCGTACAACACATCCTTGCAAACAAATGTACGAAATATAAAATACTTCCTTTTCCAGGTACCTTTACTTGGTATTGTTTATATAAAAATTTATATGTTATGTAGTTGTATGTCAAAACGAGGAACACGTGCCTAAATTGAGTACATTTTCTAACATGGATGGAATTGTCATTCCATTTTTTATGTAAAAAATATATGTTCTCTGCTCCTTAGTTTGCTGATATATGAAAATATGTTCATGTTGATACTGGAATAAGTCAACCTACAATGAATTAAAAATTACAAAATCATTAATTTTTATTTAAAATCTAATATTTAAATATTTGTATTCATGTTCAAAGATTTTTCAAATACAAATTGAATTCAAGATTACTCCAAAATATCCAAAAATCATTTGAAAAAAAAAAGTTTTCAATTTTTGGCTCCGTAGAATATTTCCCATATTGACATGTAAATTAGTTGTGGTTAAAATTATTGGTTTGGTTTTTTATTATAATAAAATTTTTATTATGATTTAAAAAAAAACATTTTTTCAGTCCACGCTGAAGGTAACAATCATCATAGCAATTTTTAATTTATCCTTAGTCGCTCTAAACAGCGACGTAGTGCTACAATTGAACGAGTCTTTCAAGTTTTTAACCCGTTTTTTTTTTCTTCTTTGACTTTACCGTTAAATACAAAAAGTAACGTTTTTTTTAAAGGTAAAGTCCATAACTTTTTTCTCTTTACAACCTAAAAACCTAAAAACCTTCGCTTTGGACTTTTTTAACACATGAAGATTTAAAATTCATATACAATAAGTAAAATAAACTTAATATGTATAAAACGTATTGTTAGTTGTTCGTAAAAATATTTAGATTGTTTTTGTTTATGTGAAATACGCCTAAAAATTTAATTAATATTTTTCAAGATTATTTATGAATTAAAAAACTATCTAAGCTTCAAATCTTTCTTAATTTTATTCCACTCTTCCTTCAACAAACTATTCCTTACAGATTATACTATTTGATTTTTTAAAGAAGAATCTTTAATATTTAAAAACGAGATACGACTTCAGCCATTATAATCTAGAACTAAAAACCGGTTCGAAAATAACTGACATTGACGGTGAATCAGGTTGATGGCAAAACCACAATATTTTAAAGATATCGAAAATATTCTTTTTGTAAGATTTTTGCGACAAAATACTGAGCTTTTTTACATCTTGAAAGCTTTCTATAAAGGCTATTAACTCTGAAAACCATGGCAAGAAATGAGCAAAAAATTTACTCAAAGTCACATTTATATTGCCTAGATATGTCATATAATAATAAATGTTTAACAGTCTCCTTATCATTCATCGTTTACTCTGTGCAATACCACTTAAAAATATTTATTCATGACTACCAGTTTCCGAACAGCCATTCGTAAGATCAACCGAAAGTGTTTTATTATCTTACCACAAAGTTAGCAATGCTTTTCATTTACAAAATAAAGGTTTAACCAAAAGTCATAAAATATGTCAAATATTCAGGAGTCGACATATTCGATGGGATGCGTAAAAGAGGCAAAAAATGTTTGCAAAGACAGATTGTGGCGTTCTATTCTCCCTTTCTACTTTAAGGGGAAATGGCTTGATTTGGAAGCCACAAGTCATAAAAATAAACAAATATCATGAAGAAGACTGGTGATGAATAGGTGCTTTTTCTTACTATGGGCTCCATCTCGTATGTATGTAATTATAAATGATACACTTTTAATTTATTTTTATCATGTCTAAACTTGATATGAAACATCTATCGTGCCTCTTTATATGAAAGAAGATGGAAGTCTGACCATTCCAGGGTTTTTGACCTGGCATTTGGCTGGCTAAAGCGTTCACTTCATACACTTGTGTTCCGTTTACCTTTCTGCCCATTATTGAACATCCATATTGCATTAATTCTTAAACCTGCAAATATGCAATAGTCTCAGAAAGAATTGAATTGAAGAATCGTTAATAAATAAGCTGATTGTATCAAATAAAAAAAAAATATTTATAACTAGCATTAAACTATTATATTACAGAATAGGGTTACAAAATTAATGTTTCCACGTGGTTTAACACAAAGCGAAATATCAATGGAATGTCTAATTACCTTGTTCATGGTACTCAGCTGTGTAATATTGCATTATTTTAGCATCGTGATGTATATATTATCGCGTAATTGAATATTGTTATAGTTGTATGAGCAACAAGCTATCCGTATAACGAATATTATTACCAAACAGTATTTAGCTTTAATTGAATACTGAAAGCTTTTTATACTGTCGATATAAAAAGGAAATAAGTACAACTTATACAAAGAAAATACAAAGAATGATGTCGGTAACGACGAAACCCGGTCGCTGGTCAAATAAAAAAAGTGGAAAAGCTAAAAATATTGGTTATAATCTAATAATAAATTAAAAATGCAATTCCATTACGAAGTGTCAGTGGATAATATAAATCTATTAAGAATTTATGCATTTAAAATACCATTTTTTATATTTTTGTCATTAACACCACATACCATACATATATACCATACATACATATACCTATAATTGTACATTTTTCAAAAAGTACGAGTTCCTTGAATTGAGATTGTTTTTATTTTTTTTTGTTTGCTAGAGAATTATTTCAAAAATATTATATCTGTATTTTAAAAATTGAAATTGTATATTTTACTCCTGATGGCGCTATACCGATGACAATGTCTCAACAGAGACGAATCATCATTTTATACTAATGGAATATAAAGTTTTGGGCATTCACAGAGTTTCTGATATTTATTGAATACAATGAATAAATGCAAGGCTGAGGTAAACATTATCGATAAAATTAAGAAAGATTTATTGAGATGGTTTAGAGGTATGTGAATCAAGTAAGTGAAGGAAGAATAATCAAAAAATTATGACGCGAATAAAGTTTGTAATAGAAGCAGAGGAAAACTTGGTATTATAAAATGCTTCAAATACTTGAAAGTGGTCAGGTTGGGACTTGAAATAATTCGCGGATATGTATGAGGAGATACATAAATGAGGAGGAGCTATGACTGCTTTCAAAGACAGATTAGTGTGGCGTTCTTTTCTCTCTGCCTACCCCTTCAGGGAAGTGGCATGGTATCAGAGTAGTTATTTGGTGTAAAATAAATATTGAGTGCTTAAGCACAACAACTTTGTCTCTTTTATGGAGAAACACAGCGCAACTAGATTATAATATTTTATAGCAAGCAAAAATATTTAGTAAATAAATTTATGAGTTATAATTTTCATAATATTAAAAACAGAAGAGTATTTTAGCTAATATTTGAAATCTCTCAAAAAAGCTAAACTAATCCATTGAATATAAATCTCAGTAACAAAAAAAATATTATGAATAAATAAAGTTTTGGTTCGTTAATACCACTTTAAAAAATGATGGTATTTACCAAAAAAAAATATTTTTAAATGGTTAGATATTACCCCAAAGCGACTGCCGAATCGGTAAATGAAATTTAAAAACGCGACTTATTTTAACGCCTCCGTAGTGTAATGGTCAGCACGCTCGGCTACCGTTCTGGAGGTCCCGGGTTCGATTCCCAAGGTGGGTAAAAATAAATATAAGTAATTTTTTCACTGTAATATTTATTTAATATCACCATGGACTGGTACCTGAAGCGGAGGGCTGATCACCTTTCCTTCATGTGTAAAACGATCATGATAACACTGCCTTTATAAGACACAGTGCCCTATGCACCATTGGGGTGCAGATAAGGATTTTATTATTATTATTATTTTTTAATTTTTACGTAACAAGGATATAAAAAATTACGCAAGTATGAAGATAAGTTCTTTTATCTTCCAATATGTGTGCTATTATCTAGAACTCTGATAGTTTAACCCGAGATGGCAAACTTCAAAAGAAAAATCATGATTTTATTGCTCATAATACAAACTTCGGAAAATCCAAATTATTTTTACGAGTATTGCCATAACGCCAGTATCCCATCCAAGACTTGGGTATTGTAAAAACATATCTCTTAACAAAGTTCAATATTTTTCGGAATGGCGTTATATTGTATATGTAATATAAAGGAAGCGGAATACGTTCAAGCATTTTTTAAGTTTAAAAAATAAAATAAATTATGTATTAATTTTAAATCAAACACAGATTTTTGGAGTCTACTAAGTTGTATTTTATTGTCACAATATAATTTTTTATGTGTTTTTGTTAATAAAATACAACTTAGTAGATTCAAAAAATTCTGTGTTTGATTTAAAATCAATACATAAATTAAAATGGGGTTCTACAAATTAAACACTAAATCAAAAAAAAAAAATAAGTAAAATAAAAATGAATAACAAAATAAATAATAAATTCAAGCATTTTTATCATTTTTATCAAACGAATATTCGTTTGATAATGCCCTAACAAGGCGAAAAAATTGTCACAATATAATTTTTTATGTGTTTTTGTTAGTAAAATACAACTTAGTAGACTCAAAAAATCTGTGTTTGATATAAAATTAATACATAAATTAAAATGGGGTTCTACAAATTAAACACCAATTCAATAAATAAAATAAATAAAAAAAATATATAAAAAAATAAAAAATAAATTCAAGCATTTTTATCATATCGTTAGGCAGAAAAACGTATAAAAAGTATACAATAACATTTTGGTGTGCGTCAAAATCCTTGTTCGCAAATCTAGATTCCTTCACTTAGTAGTTTTTTTTACATTTTAAACGATTGGTTAAATTATAACCTGCATACAAATTGGAGATAATGCTTTCATTTATTTTCTTCCAGTACGTAAAAAATGTAAAAAAATATCTCCATAGTGGAGACACCCAGATTTGTGAACAAGGATTTGAACACACCCCAAAATGTTATAAATAATATATCTTGTCAAATTATAAAGCTGCCTAAGAATTGGAAATCATGTTTTCAGGCGTCTCTCAGTATGTAAAATAATACGGTTTGGACCTTGCATACATCTAAATAAAAGGGTCTCCTAAAAACTAAAAAAAAACTGAACATAGAAGGCTCCCGTAAACTGAAAAAAAAGTTTAAAAAACAAAAACATTTATTAAAATATGAGATATATTATTTACATTTGTATGAGTTAGCAAATTTGAGTAGTCGCTCATCAGTAAAAATATATTTTTCTTTTTTTTTTAAATTTACGAAAAAAGTAAATGTGCCATTCTCAAATGGAATATTAAACTCTTTCATAAAAATTAAAGTAACTTTATGAAAAGGCCAAAAAGTAAAAATATTTAATCAAATTCCATATGTATGTAATTACAGTTTTTAGATAAAAATCCCTCCAGTTCAAATTTATCGGGGGCAAACTCGAATAAAGGCACGTTTCATATTGTGTACGTGTTTCTTGTACTGCGAACAAGTCAGTACAAGGATAATGCCACTAATATATACACGAAGAGCTCACTACAAAATCACAACCTTCGTGCATTTTTGAAATACAAAGATTCTTGGAACTTAAACCAATATAAGAGTACAATAAGAATTTTACTTAAGAACTTTAGGTTAAAAATATATTTATTTTTAAGGGGTAAAAAACCATATTGGTGAAAAATCGTTCAATGAAGGGCAAAGAAATAAACTACATTTTTTTAATCATTTTCTCCTTACTTATGAAATACATATTTTGATTTTGGAAATCACTCTTTATTAACGTTATTCGTTAAGCATTTTTAATGTTATTCGTATTGTAAAAAGAAAACAAACTTTTGACAATTTAATAATTTTTTGCACCCGTTATTTATTGAAATATTTTTCACAGTAATGTCGTAAGCCCCGTAAATGCCCAGACTTCCATATTCTTCTTCATCTTTGATGAAATGTCAAAAAATAATATTTCACAGTAATGTTTAAAAAAATATATATTTATATCAAAGAAACAAAATTTATATACAATACATAAATAATATTTTATTTCAATTCAAAATATATTGAAAAAGTATAATTTTGGAAAATACTGCGTCACGATGGACCATGAATATCTATTTAGAACGAACTCTTCTGTAAAATAGCATAATGTTGTTTGTATCTGTATAGTTAATAACTTTCATTCCACTTAGTATTTACCATATTCGTGACATATTTAAATATCAAAGATTGTTTTTTTCAAAACTCGTATATTTGACTAGAATTAGATGAGATATTTCCAATAACCATTTTTACTGAAATAAAAAAAAAAAAAACTATCAAATATAAATAACGGTTTTTGAATTCGTTAAAAAACAACACAATACAAACTTAGTTCACAACAATTGTTACATCATTATTTTATATACAGAATCTTCCTTAATATTTTTCCTTGGTTTTCGGAGATGGATTTCGCCGAATTGGATTATAGTTGAATTTTCGTTACTTTTTATGAAATTACAACTTTTGTCGTTAAATAAAGTGTGTAAGCCTCAAGTTTCATATGAAATATATATTCAAGTATGTTACGTAAATTAAAATAAATATTTAAATATTTATTTGTTTAAAACATTCAATATTCGAGAGTTATTTATCTATTGTTTTGGAAATTTTATACGACGTTGTACTCGAATACTTTTGTATTTAAAACGTTTGTGATAATTTTTTTACCTATGTCAGGTAAAAACATATATTTGAAAAAATCATTTTTGACCGCGATTCCACAAAAAAGAGAAGAATTAAGGATATACACTATTTTACAATTTTCATAAAATTAACTCTTGATCATTTACCCATTCGTTTATTTTGCCTTTGTTCCATATTGAATTTTTACCTCTAACATCCGTCGGCATCAAATTTAATATGTTCGGAACGATATATTGCAGTGTTCGACTCACATATTTATTTGTTAACTCTTGACTATCAAACCTTTGTTGTAGGTAAATCGTGTATCATGGTTGTGTACTAGAAGATTCCAATATTTTTGGTCTAGTTTTTTTTTCAACGATGATATTTATCCACAATATTCCACGAACCGGCAGTAACTTGAAATGTTTATAATATATCAAAATTGGATTGTCCTTTTGATTATAATTATATATGACCGGGTCCAATTTTTTTGATTAAGGAATATTGCAGATTTTGAACCATTTTTTAATTTGTTTTCGTCGAATGTTCCCAAGACTTAATTCCATAGCTTTGGAGCTAGTTATAAATATAAATGAACGAATTATATCCTTAATCTAATGAAAGCCTTTTGCTTTAAACAACCTGTAATCAATGGGATTACGATTTTTTTAAAGCAAACTTTTTTTAGCGAATGTGTGGAAATCACATTGGAGTAATCCGTACGTTTCGCGTGTTTATTTGAGAAATTAACTCTTTCACCCATTAATTATGTCGCAGTCTAAAGATACTCGTTAATGGTCAAAGACTGAAAGTAGAAATTTCCTAGCGATGGCGTATTTTTGGATCAGACAAATTCTGTGTATTAATCAACGACTTTGAACAAAAAAAAATATCAAAGTTTTTATTCACATCTCAACAACAAAAAACTTAATTTTATTTTAAATCAAAGATTTCGTATGTTGAAGACAAAGTTTTATACGAAATTTCACTTGATTATTTCAATTGAAGCATAAAGAAAACTCGTTTTAAATTATTGCATTTCTCAAAATTCGAGGTTTTTATGTCTATCATTGGTAGAAAAGCAAATGTAACACAGTGTTGTTTTAATATGATCACTCAAACCCGGCAATGAATGGTCTTAAACCACATTCTCACCTTAGTGTATTTCTTCATCTTTGTCGAGGATATGTACCAAAAAATCTTAATATAAATATGTTACAACATTTCGAGTGTGTCCAAATACTTGTTCATAATTTGTGAACAAGTATTTGGACACACTCAAAATGTTGTAAATAAATTAACTGGTCAAAATTTAAACTAAAGTAAAAAAAATGAAAACGATATTTTCTGGAATTTCTCATGTAGGTATGTGGTTACAATCCAGGATTTGGACCTCACATAGTAATATAAGAGTTTCTGCTCAATAAAAAGCTTCTTTTCATCTCACCAATAGATGTTTCTAGTGATTCAAGAACAAAGTTTCCAAATTGGTTCATTTATATTGAAATTCCAAGAATTTGAGTAGTGTGGTTGTCAATAATGGGTAGAATTGGTGAATGTTACACGTGTGTAAAGTGATCACTTAAATCAGCTTTTAACGGTCGTTAGCCCCGTAAATGCCCTGACTTCCATATTCTTCTTCATCTTTGATGAGATATCGAAAAATAATATGACAAATAAGTTACACCAGAGTAGAACAAATCCATCATATTTAAACGAAAATTTGACGCACTCAAAATATTCTGAAAAAAGGAATAACCTGTCAACCCTTCCTTCGTAAGATCTTGTCAAGGCTTACATACGAATATAAAAACAAAAACCAAAAAAACATAAAACTACATATCAATAGACCATTTATTTTTATTTTTATTTAGAATAAAAATTTCAAAAATATGTAAAACAAACACCGCGTTTAATCATACAAAATTATTTTAACTACTCTCACCATCCATATTTTTATTTACTATGATAAAGCTATAAATAATTAAATAATAGAAGTGGGTATACAATTCAAGATGGATCGATCGAAAGCGTCGAATATTTAAAAAATTAAACGTTTTTATAATACCACTTATTGAGTTTTATTTCATAACACACGACTAGTTTCGAAAGCTACAGTTGTTCTCATCAACAAGTGATGAAAATAACTTTAATTTTCGAAACTTTAATAAAATAAAATTGAATAAGTGGTATTGTACAAGTTTTTAATTTTTAAAATAATCAGCATGTCATTCCACAAAGTTCAAAGTGATCCCGAATCAATAAATAATATGGATCGTGTCATCCATGATTGCATGACTCATTACTAACAAATATTTTTTTATAAAATAAGTATAGTAAAATGTACTCACAGCATAAAAAAACTGAGTGAGGACACACACTTTTTAATTTAAAGTAATAATTTTATGCTGTATGAAATATATAAAAACCATTTATCAGTTGACAGTAATTAAACCCGCGAAGTCAGTTTTGTATAATCTCAACTACACCAGGCGTGGCTCGTGATGTGAATTACTATGATGTATTTAAAGTAGCTAGCGTAATATTACATTTTGCCTTCTCTCCATGTCTCTGGTCACACTGCGTCCGATGTTGCGGACGATAAAGCCGCTGCTGCGTCGGTCCGTGGGTCAGTGTAATTCATCCTTGGGAGATTGTGGATTATATTACTATGTACTTTGCGGTAGCCAAGGATGCATTAAATATGGCTGCACGTCCCCTGCGCAGTACCGTTGCTGGCTTTACTAGCACCCTTTATCTCCTCTTTTCGGCGTTTTTCTCATTTTTTGAAAACACGAAGCGCTTCCGCAATACGGCATAAGATATGACAGCAAACAACGGAACCAAAATACTCACGGACTACCGAATGCCCTGACCCCAAGTATCAAAATTATTAACGCAACTTTTTCGTCGGTGAAACTCTGTGGATTTCATATTACCAACAACCGAAACAAATATTTCGACCCGAGGAGAAAAAGCTTTTATGATATATTTTTTGTAGTAGGGGTGGTTTTACGTTTTGCTCTTGTATCTCTGATTAAATATTTATGTCAGTTTTGACGCAATTGTAAATAAGATATCAAGAGGGTAAAAATATGTCATAGGGAATAGGGATTACATAGTTACATTATGCTCTGTATATTTTTGATGTTAAAACAGAAAGAGATCTTTTCGTTGCCTACGGTCCTTTATTTGGGCTTACGTATCATCTAAAATACAAAAGCGAGTATGCGTATTATAAAATTCATACGTACCAAATAGGGTAAACCATATGACACTAGAACGACATTTACGGTTAATGTTAGCAATACAAAGGTTATGTGGTATAATCGGACGTTCTTGCCGCCCTTACAGAAGTCTACTTCACTGAAATTGTGTCAAAAACTGAACTGAAATAATTTTTACAATTTTACTTTTCAAAGTGTTCATAATACTTTTTTTTTGTTTTATATAATTAAAATCAAAAGTTTATGTCAGAACTAAAGCTGTCTCTCACCGGGACTGCAGCCTCACACATCAGCCAATAACTTCCCAGTGCAATGTGATTCCTTTAATTTCTTTGATCGCGGAAACTTTTGTGGGTATAAACAACTTTTTATAATGTTATTCATATAAACATAATAAAGAATATGGAATTCTGAGCATTTACATGACTCACGATCTATCATCGGCAAAACCAGCCAGTGATCACTTATAGACTGTGCAATATTCACCATTTTACCCATAATTGAAGACCATGCTACTCAAATTTTGGGGTAATATTTATGCTTCTATTAAAAATACATTTAGTATGACAATTTTTAGGCGAAACATAAAATTGAAATTATTTTTTCAGCAAAAATCTCATCCTAGTTTCAGTTACGTACTAGAAGACGCCTGAAAATATAATTAAAATATTTATTAATCTTATTTTTTTCGACTTTTTTATTTACTTTATTTTGATAAGACCTTAGATATAAATAGGATTAGCCGGAATAAGTTCTTTAAATAACATAACTCCTTCACAGAGCAAATCCAGACCTTTAGACACCATTAAAATATTGTGAACGATTTTAAATAATGACGGGGTTTTTTGTTTGTTAGTCAGTAGTGATCATGTTGATAGTTTTCCGAAGTCCGTATATAATGTTCCTTGCTATTCACACAAGGATCAAATGATTGTTTCGTAGTAATACCCCAGATTCTTAGTAAAATGATTATTAATATTTGCGCTCGCTTTCCTGATAGCCATCAACCCAATTTAACAAACTTCACTGATAAATGAAGCATCGTTTCCTCGAAAACCCTTAAACAAGATAAAGCCTGTTATAGTCTATTAAACAAACGTAACTATTTGATATTATTTTTTGACATCTCATCAAAGATGAAGAATATGGAAGTCTGGGCATTTACGGGCCTTACGACCGTCATAGGCTGGTTTAAGTGATCACTTTACACACGTGTAACATTCACCAATTCTACCCATTATTGACAACCACACTACTCAAATTCTTGGAAGTTCTATATATATGAACCAATTTAGAAACCTTGTTCATGAATCACTAGAACTTCACTAGAGACATCTATTGGTGAGATGTAAAGAAGCTTTTTATTAAGCAGAAACTCTTATATTAGTATGTGAGATCCGAATCCTGGATTATAATCACACACATGAGAAACGCCAGAAAATACCATTTTCATTTTTATTATTAAGCTTATAATTTGACCAGATAAACGTTGTAACTATTTGA
>NW_028281662.1:0-20698 GCF_059751285.1 Brachycentrus maculatus | reverse complement strand
TCGTGAGGGTATTAATCCCATTAAATAAAATTAGAGCAGCCCATATTATAGATTAAATATGGGTAATGGGGTTGGAAAGGCTGGATAAATTCAGTATACAAATATAAATGCTGATTATATCAAAATATTTTAACTGTATTATACTATTCTTCATGCAAGTGCATTGAATGTAGAATGCATAATAATAATTAATTGGAATAAAAGCAAATAAAAGCAGATTAATAATTCAGATATTAATAATGATGTATCATCTGCTTCTGCTTGCGCTTCTGAGCGTTGTTATTAGTTCCTTGAGAATAGCCAAAACTCATTTCGATCACGCTACCCAAGGAAACATGTTCCATCTGGCTGTCAAAGATAACTTGATGGTTCAAAATTGGTATTATGGCACCATCTCTCCCACCTAGTATAGACTTCGAGTCTTTGAAGTAGCCGCAAAGTAATCCACCGATCCATGCCCCATGGAAAACCCATTTGCAGACCGAGCTATGAAGGTCTGCATGCAGTGCCCCGATAATGCTCCCCTGCGGAATTTAGGAACATACTCTTGCGAGCGCTGCCCAGTTGGTTTGACATATAATAAAACGATTGGGAACTGCACCTAAGTGACGCATGTTGAGGCACCTTCTCTTTCTGTCGACCCAAACACATCTTCTACAGCTGTGTCTTAGAGATATCAAGAGGCTCCAATTGTGGTATCTCCAATTGCCAGACCTGTTGGTGATGGAAGCGCAAACCAAAAATAAATCCGATCAGATAATACCACAGTTCCCAGCAGTTTAGCGTAATCTCCCTCAAACTCAAGTCTTGGAGTTATTGGTCAAAACTAAGTTATTTCTATGCCCAACAACTACACGCCTACCACGACTACGAATAGTGATGCAATCATTAGTACCACAACAACCAATCCAACAACAAATGAAGTTACGACCGAAGCAAGTAATGAAACGATCACCGAAGCGAAAAATGAAACAACAACAAAAGACAAGAATGAAGTGACAAATGAAGCGACGAATGAAGTGACAAACCAAAAAACTAATGCATAAACTAATGAAACAACTAAGAATACAAGTACTACTGAAACTTCTATTTCCTCTGATGTTTACATAACAGCACCAATGCAAACACCGACGACATCTCTTGACGTTCCTTCCGATCACTCTATTTCTCCTCAAAAAACGAACAGTTTAATCTAAAATGCAGGAACTGAAAGTCCTGCCTCACCAGCTGTTCTGCCTGCAAACTAGCTGATAGGGACAATCAACCACAAATGCGATGAATCTACACCCATATATAATAAAACAACCCAAAAATGTTAGGCTTGCCAATAAAACACTGAGTATATTGCGGCATCCTCGAAGTGTCTCCCACTTTTGTACACTTTTAATTAAAATGCAAAAAATATGATCTTGCCCGCCCAAGGATACATTTCCACTTATTAAAGAACCCTCCAAAATTAACACCCAAATCGAACCATCCAAAAATGCGAGGATGCCAAGCCATATGTAAAAACTTCCGGGACAGGTGAAATGACCACCTATTCCTGCGTTGGTTGCCCCCAGGAAAAATACTATATCATTGCATCGCAACAATGCATTGATGCTTGTCCAATAGGAACCATTTATTCTTCAGAAAAGCAGTAGTGCGAGAATGGAAAGTATGTCACCAACCCCAAGGCTTCTAATTTAGTATTTAGCTCCGAATAATAGTCCAAAAAATGGGCTGAAACTTCCGCTGAGTAAAACAATAGCCAATTAAACATCATCACTTGTCCCTTGTAGAAGCCATATCTACGGGATGGAGTTTGCTTAAACTGCGAAGGTGTTAATAATATTTATGATGTCGTGAAAGCATAATGCACGAACTGCGGGATGGGGAGAGGATATGACTCATAAAAGAAAATATGTGTGGCTTCTGGTTTGAATAATTTAGTCAGCCTGGATCGAGTTATTACGAACATACTCTGACGATATGATATATATTTGGTGAACAATGAGTTTTCTCGAAGAAAATTCATTGTCTTAAGTTATTTTATTATATGTATGTGATCAATAATCCTCATATTTCAATGCATGGATTAGTAATTTTATTATATTAGAAGAAGAATACCACGCCAAATAGATAATTTGTACTAAAAAATAAATAAAAAACATGAAAGGGTCTCAAAATACAAGGAGGAAGCGTCGGGGTGTCAGAACGTAAATAATTAAAGTATTCTTATCAAAATAATTTAATCAAGTTCATGCGTTCGGAACTTAGTATATAATTCTTTGTCCATAATTCTTTGTCCATAATTCTTTGTCCATAATTCTTTGTTCATAATTCTTTGTTCATAATTCTTTGTTCATAATTCTTTGTTATTTTTTGATTATATTCATAAATATCAAACTTATGAAAGGCGAAAAGGAAACCAAAACAAGCCCAACAAACAAAGATTATTCCAATTCTCTTATTTATTATCATCCTCAATGGCCAGAAATTCGTGTTGATTTGCAAAAATTGGCATCTGAATCCTTAAATTCTTCAGAGATTATCAAAACTTTACAGAAATTTATGTTTTACACGCATACTCACAGACAAAGGACTTGGAAGTCCTCAGACTCAGACTTAGCTCCCTCCTTCCGGATGCTTACCTATTTCGAGAGATTAGTTTAAGTTATCGGAGGAGCTGCGCAGATTGTGCTAGACTATGAGAGCAAGGTTCCGTCGATTCCTATCTTCTACTCCCAAAAACAGAATTAGCATGATTTCACGAAATCAGAAGTCCTACTATTGATTTGCTTGATGAGCTTGACTCTAATTGGCAATCAGCTAACAAAGTACGCAGACAGGTTTTGTTTTCAAAGCAATTTCTCGTTTATCTTCAGCTCTCATGAATACAAGTCCCAAACTGTCATGGAATACTTAACAAGAGAGCTCAGGAACTACAGGGAGAGAAAAAAACATGCCTAAAATTCTGAACAGAAGTAGCAGCCCAAATAATAGTGTCTTACGATTATTAGATCAGTCTGCAAAACTTCCCTTGCCTAAATATTCAAACAATCGTCTTCCTAAATGTTCCCAATCCAAATAACCAGTGACAAAGACAGCATATAGAATCATTACGGCATGATTAAGGCGGACTTCGCGAATAAGTACATCGGGGGAGGCTCATTGACTACTGGATGTGTCCAGTAATAGATTATGTTTGCGAATCATCCTGAGCTTTATGTTTCGATGCTATTTTCTGAAGTCATGCAATAGAATGAAGCTATCTTCTTTATCGGCTTTAAAAAATATTTCAAAAATCAGGGATATGCACGAACAACCTCTTTTGATGGCCCTGAATAAATCAAATATGATTATGACAACAAAAACAGGGCGAAGTAGTATATCACAGCAATCGATGCCATACACTTCTACCATCGTGGTGACGACTATCAATTCCATAAAAAATCGATTGATCGAGAATTGGTCAAAGCCTTCATTGGTTTCAACCCCTAATTCGAGGGGTCGAAATAGATCCCAAAGATCATATCAGGCAATTGGGGGTGTGGGGCATTCAATGGAAATATATAGCTGAAGTTTATCATACAGTGGATCGCTTCATCGTTGGCTAGGAGATAGCTCGTGTATGTCCCGTTCGGCTACCATTTTAACTTGATGCATTATCAAGATCTGTTTTAGCACATACAGAAAAATAAGATCACGCCCTACGAATTATACGAAGCTGTGGTAAAAGAAAGTCAGTATGTTAGCAGGCAATAAACCATTTTAAGTTTATTGGCAAAGAAATATAAAGTAAATAAAGCAATGAATCACCTCTGATTTATATGGTTTATCTGTGATCAATTTTAATAATTTATTAATTTATTCCGGTTTAAAATCTCCTTGTCATTATTGAAGCCCCAATATTGTCTCGTAGTAGATGAGATCTGGTTCTCCAGATCGATACACAAATCTGATAAAATTGTAAAAGCGTATTTTATATATAAAGCAGAGCAAACTATTAAATGACTAAAGCTACAAAGTTTAACAATTGCAAATGTCTAATTATCATAATCTTGCCTTGATTTCACATATTCTATGATTTTTCACCTTTAGCTGCTCGTTGATTTGCTTCAAGCGACCGAAAAATTACGAGCGGCTTTACTGCTTTGTAAATTCATCATTAGATAAATGAATTAGTTTTTATTGCTCGTCATAGAGTTCAAGCAGCTCTTTCTGTAACTCAATCAAAAGTGCTTGGTCCACGTCCTGACATCTTGTTGTCCCCTGGTTACGATGTGAGCAGCAATCCGATTTATTGTGGTATGCAAACTGTGATTGATTATTCGATTGTTCGGCCTCATTGTGAGCATAATTCACTGAATACAAATAGCTATTGACGAATCTTTAATCTTGATCGGATTCAAATTAGCCGGCTTCAAAAGTTATGCGATTCTGCTGCCGATTCTTGGCATCCTCATGAATAATAGGAGACTCTTGTTAAATTATGTAATTTTGGGTCTTGCTATCATAGCTCTTCATCTTCTTTTTGTTCTAGCCGGACTTGATTTTACAACCATGAGACCTTTCTTCAGTCCTCTTGGTTTTGCAGTAAGGTATTAATGGTAGATTTTTGTTTGCATGACACATCTTTAATGCAGCATCATTGTGCTCAAGGCTTCTCTTTCTTTTTTTTAGAGATTAAGGTTGGCCTGCATTCTTATTATTTTCTCGAAAGTGAGCTCGGTTTAAACTTTTCGTTTCTATTTGTTCGAATGGGTTTTGTATAAGCTAATGCTCATCGACCTAATCTTAATCTTAAATTTCGGATTAGAAACCATTGAAGCTTTGTCTTTCAATAAGTAGATTTGTTTGGGGTAACTTGATTTCACTCTATGATTAATGATGCTTCTTTGGCTGAGAAGTGAGTATCTTTTGAAGATTTACACTTTTTCTTGAATGAGATTGCTATCTTTAAGCAGGCTAATCTTTTAATTATGACTGATACTTCTACTAATCTTTCTATTATTCCTTCATGGTTTCTGCCTTGCGAATATCCTTATTCTTTTTGTGTGGATTGTGGTGCTCAGTTTTTGCGTCCATGCGCTTGGTCTCGGTTGCAATTCGTTTGAGCTGCTAGATTTATTGCTGGTATTTAAAGTGCATTTAATTTTGCGCTTTCATATAGTTTGTGAACTATTGGTCTTTTTTTTCATACAGCTCCCTAAAATATTCAGTTTAGAGTTTCTTTTCGCTGATCATACTTTCTTTGATGCCGCAATTTTATTTAATCCTCTACAGCTCGAGTTAAAACGTTTTGATTTATTTTTGGTATTTTTCATTCAGTTCATTTTTCTATACTTTATCTTTTTTCCTCAAGTTCTCCAGTTATTGCTTTAGCTTATTACACTCTTTCTCAAACTTTTCGATGACTTCAACACTTCCTTGATACTTTTGTAAGATGGAGACAGTTGACTGGTCTTTGATTTATTTGAGCTCTTTATTCTTTTAAGCTAGTTTTCTTAATTATTTTTACTGTTTTTCATTGCGCTTGGCTTATTAAACATATTTCTGAGTGGCTTTTTCAAGCTATTTCTGCAGAACTTCATTGGCTTGCTAAAGGGAAACTATTTTTTGCTTACTTTGCTCCATGCTCTTTTCGATTTTCAACAATTTTCGATGGCTTTGGTCCTTGTGCTCTCTTAGTTTCTTATTCTCCTAAATAAGATCAGTCATTTTGCTCGTTTTCGGTTATAGTATTTAAATCTTGCAGCGAAGCTGTTCTTCGATTGATTTTGATTCGGAAACTGATCGGTTCCTCTCTTCATTTATCTTCCTCAAATTTTAGTTCAAATGATAATTCTGCTCTTCCAAAGCTTTTATTCTGTTTTGAAGAGCAGTCATGGCATTCAAATAGGACTTATTTTTTTAGTTTTTGATTTTTTGCATGCCATCATGGTCAACTGAGGCGGGATTCATATTTCCGAAATAAGATCGATTTTATTTTTCTGTCGATTCATTGGATCTTCGATTTGATGATAAGTTTTAGTCCTTTGCGAACGATATTTATTTGTGCTAGTGACTCTGCGAGCTTCTGAATTCCCATCCGAAACCACCAACTTCTTTGCATTGGTCAGGAGTCGAGATTTGTTTGAGCCAATACTCCAATTGTTTCGAGTTGAAAGAATTATTATCAATCGATTCATATTCAGAATAGACTGAAGTTGTATGCCTGTCCATTTCAAAGATAACTGATTTTAATTACATAGTAATAATGGTATTGAAGACTATTATATAGTATTAGTTATTGCATTTGTTATTGCATTTACCGAAATTACGATTTTTATCTATCATCTTAGTGCCTCGAGTTTGGCCACAAATTAAGGATGAAAAGTTAGCAATGGAAAACTAAAAGTGAAGACTGGAATTAGAGTGATATCTAATTTCGATGGTAGACATATATATAAAAATAATGGCACGACCTGAAAGTGATAGCGAAGTTAACCAGAAACAAAAGCATAGGCAAACCCAAATAAATGGCATCATAAATATATGATTCTTCCACTTCATTATCATGATTTTTGAACTATATTAGTAATGGGTAATAAATTATTGAAAAGCCAGGCCGATGATTCACCGATTGAAGGCTTTGAAAATTCATCTGAGCCATTTTTCAGAGGAATCTAAAGATAATACAGTTTCGACTATATTCGATGCCATTCTCAGCAAAAAAATACCGTCCGATGTCGTTTATGAAGATGAAAAGATATACGCATTCAAGGATATCAATCCCCAGGCACCAGTTCATATCCTCCTCATTCCCAAAGACAAAAATGGATTGACTGGTATCTCATAGGTACTCAGCATCAAATTATGTTTAGGCATAGTTCAAGCATGTCTAGATACTGGGTTATATGATGGTTAAAGCAAAAGAAATAGCTCGAAGCCTTGAATTGAAGGAAGGATATCGGCTGGTCATCAATGAGGGACTCAATGGACAACAGACTGTCAGCCATTTGCATATACATTTGCTGGGCGGAAGGCAGATGAAATGGCCTCCTGGATGATTATTTGAGCAGCAATCAGAATCATTATGATCATAGTGATCGATGATTTAAATAAGAGTCTATGGTATAATAGTTATCAGGAGTGTTGGTTGGCCAGCTAATTAGCAGGAGCATGATGTTAAAAATGCAACTTTGTACTTTCAAATCGGGACTAATATTTGCCCTTGCTATTTTTGGAAGCCTATTTTTTGTTTTGGGTCTCTCTATCATTTGTGTGCTTTATTTCTCCAATTAACAAAAGGGACGATGCTTTTTGAAAAGTATCTACCTAATTAATCTTCAGGGATTATAATTTTTTCAATTTCTTCGATAGATGCCACAAATGCTCCCAAAGCATCTTGAGAGTTTATTCAGGGGACTAAATTTTATCGACAATATCCATCAAGAAGAGAAAATCTTGCGATTCGTCATCCCCATTGCTATACTTCTGGTTTTCAAACTATACAATTTATCTAATTTCATCACACCCGAGGGGCTTGTTCGCAGAGCATACCTTCAAGCTCGGCTGGACTTCATCGAAAATTCCTTTACTTTATTTGATCAGCTGATGGTTTAGCTCTTAATTTTTCCATACTTCTAGAGCCAGTCTGCTTTCAAGCTCACAGATCGTTTATGTCTTTTCTCTGAGCTGCGACTCTAATTATTTAATTCTTGATTGGGATGTTTTGTCCTTTTGAGTTAGTTGGCACATTTTTTACCGAAGAATCTGGCTTTCACGTTGCAGGATTTTATGGTGTTCCTATTCGAATTTCTAAGTCATATTACTGCTTTTCGTTAATGTTTACGAGTTTGTTTTACACTAGTGCTATGCTCTGAGACTTTTTCCCATCTCCCCCATCCCTTCTTTGCTGTTCGAATATTATATCGAATTCGAAACTGAAGCTTATAGCCCTTCGATCCATTTCTGACTTGTTTTCGTATTTTTGCTCAGGGTGCTCGTGGCTTTGAGGCTGAAGTTTTGGATGATATCAAGCTAAGTTTTGGATTCTTTCTTATTGCTACTTGGCATATTTTCACTTTTTTCATGAGCTTTAGCTTATTCCAGACGCTCCCCATTATTTTATACAGCATAAGAACATGGCTTACTCCTCATGATGAGTGATCTTTTTTTGTTGGATCCCTACCGATTTTGGTTTGGTCTCCTTATAATTTTCTCATTGTTCTCATGAAGTTTTTGAATTTAGTTGATATATTTGGAGCGGTCTTTTGGTTACAGTTTGATGTAGTTGCAAGCATTGGCCTTGCTTTCAAGAGTCTTATTGAAGTGTGAGTTTCTTTTGATTTCGTTGTAGCTATCAGGTATTTGTAGAAAATTAACAGAGTCTAAGCATTCATTTGTTTGATCAGACTAGGGCTTATGATGTAAAGTGTCCTTAATTTGAGGTGACCTCGGGTTCATAAGATTCACAGCAAACTATTAATAATATTTATTCATGACTTAGTTTTATTTACTGATAGTTTACGATAATTTTAATTAGTATAGATGTTCGAGCAGCATTTGCTCATGAGAAACATCACATCATTAGTTTGGCTAGTATATAATGGAAACAATACACGCGCACTCAAGACATTCATCTTTGGCATAAAACTAAACTAATTGCGATGCTTGCTGCAGATCAGGATGAGGATAAATACAGATAGGTAAATAAATATATGAGAAGGGGTTATGTAAGTTATGTATGGGATTTAACTATTATTCTTTCTTAAAATAAATATTAATATTACAACAAACCATCTATTGAGAAGATAAATACATATACGTTTATATGCGATGCAATCAGCGCTCAGCCAAGCATCTGAGATCACATTATTGAGTAATGAGGCTCAAAGGTTGCTAAAATTGGTGAAATTTATAATATTGTATTGATTTCAGGTGACGACCATTTTGAGCGTTTTTTCATAAATCCAGTATCATGGCAATCAGCCTATCGGAAAAATAGCGTGAAAAATAATTCCGTAAACTAAATAGTTGACTGAGGTCATTGAAATCAGAGATTATATTTAAAGCTATCTCATTGCTAATATTCCACAATAAATTGGTGACTATTTATTTTTGAGATTTTTCGGATAAATGCACTTTGAATTGAAATCAGCATCTCTCTGGTTCTAAAATTGTCCGAGATTTATAATTTTGGAAGGAGGGTAAGAAAGCTGATAAAATTGGATGGTAATTAATTGCTTTAAATGCCAATAAAAACATCTTAATTTGTTTATTTTTTATTGAAGATATATTCATGGAGAGGTAAACTACCATCTTATTTAGACCTAGTAAAGGACTTTCACCGCCCAAAGGAGGCAAAAAGGATGATGAGCACAATGTTCTTACTTCGATGACTTACCTGTAGCTTAATTTCTTAATTTAGAGCATCAATCCAGAATGCCCCTAAGGACTCGTCCACTAAGATGGACCAATCTGTCTACAGATCCCTGCAGAACTATGAGAAGCAAATTAAAATCCTCAAGGGACAGATTAAGTTGATTGGATTTCAACTACAGCGTGAAAAGCGCAATACTGCATACTATGAGCTGATCAACTATGCCAAAGATCAAAATGCAGGAAATGAGCCTTTCACTGAGGAAGAGATGTCTCAATTGCAAGCATTACTAAGAGAAGAGCAAGCCCCAAACAAGCAAGAGTTTGCCGATGTCATTGAATCCAAAGTTGAGATTGAAGAAAAATAACAGCATGATTTTATTGAAACGATTAAAGACCAGTTCTTTGATGAGCATCTCAACGAAATTCAAAGTGTCAACGACATCAACAAAGTTCTCTGTGGAAGAGCCAAGTCTGCTGTTTCAGAAGGATTCGGATCAATGAAATCTGACAATCAAGTTTATGACAGAGAAATTGATCTTGCCCAAAACCCACGCATTAGAAAAAGCATTCTCTTAAGCATGACTATGCTTGTGAATTATAAAATCACTGAACAGGTTTAATGGGGATTCAGAAACATTCTGAAGAATTTTGGTCCTTCCCAAACTGCTGAAGTTATTGAGGCTAACAAGAAGTTGAAGGGAAAAATGCTTATGGGATTAAAATAATATCCTAGGTTAAATCTAAAGAGAGCCTTTTGGAGGTGGTATATAAAATCTACTGGATTAGGAGAAGACCTTATATTGCGGGCAGCAAATAACCTTGTACTTTACACCAACGTTAACAAGACTACTGCATTTTATAGACTCTTAGGAACTGTAAGGAGCCAACAACGAAAAGTTCATCCTAGAGTAAAAAGAATGACAACAATGCTTTATTTATACCTCAGAATATATTTTGACCGGACAAAAAGATATGCTTTTGACCAACTAAAAGGGGATGGAAAATCAAGAAAATTATTTGCCCTCGATAAGATCTTTGAGTTAGCAATTAAGCGTAAGGCAGCTGCGTTTAAGATATGGAGTGATTAAATTAAAAGAATTAGAGATATATAAAATGCAAAGTAAGGTTTCTATTTAGAAAGTGCAAGAAGAATTGCAAATCTATCCAAAGATAATCTTCGTTCTTCATTTGAATTATGGAGAAGAAACATAGATAGGATGAAAAAAATAAGAGAGATACAAAAGAGATTTTTGAGCAAATTGCTCATGTCAAAAGCTGGAAGAGTTGCAGAAGCATTTAGAATTATGAAGGGATTACCTGAAAATGTAGACCAAGAAAAAAGAAAAAAGGCAATGAAATTTGAGAAAGGACTTAGTAGCTTTTTAGAAAAAACTTTAAGAGGCAGTTTCAATGCCTTTAGAGTCGAACTCGACGAAGGTCAAGCCGTCAAAAAGAGAGCAGTGATCCAACTCATCAACACAACCATGGGTGGACAGAAGAAGATGTACACAAGATGGCTCAACATTACTGAAAGAGCCAGACTCATGAACGAGTGCAGATTAGTTTCCAGCGCATTCTCAACTCTCAACTTCGCAATCAAATCTGTTGCTGACAACGCCTTCAGTGACAACAAGGATAACGTCCTCAAGGAGAAGAGTTTGACCCAGTTGTTCAAGAACTTGTCCGGAAATGTCGGAGATTCATTCAGACGTTGGAGAGAACTCAATAACATTGAAAAACTCAGAGAATCAATGAACAACGAACAGAAGAAATCCATCCTCAAGATGCTCGATAACCTCCTAAACCAAGGAAAGAGTGCTCAAATCAGAGATGCCGTCAGGAAGTTCAAAGAAAACGCCAAGATTACTGACATCCAAAGAAACTTCCTCAAGAGACTCCTCATGTCCAAGGCAGGAATGGTCGTCATTGCCTTCAGAAAGATCCAAACTCTCCCTGAACGAAGAGATGATGCTGCTTTCGCCAAAGCCAGCAAATTCGAAAGAGGATTGAGTGCCTTTGTTGACAGAACCCTCAGATCCAGCTTCAATGCCTTTAGAGTCGAACTCGACGAAGGTCAAGCCGTCAAAAAGAGAGCAGTGATCCAACTCATCAACACAACCATGGGTGGACAGAAGAAGATGTACACAAGATGGCTCAACATTACTGAAAGAACCAGACTCATGAACGAGTGCAGATTAGTTTCCAGCGCATTCTCAACTCTCAACTTCGCAATCAAATCTGTTGCTGACAACGCCTTCAGTGACAACAAGGATAACGTCCTCAAGGAGAAGAGTTTGACCCAGTTGTTCAAGAACTTATCTTTAAACGTTTAAGGCTCTTTTAATAAATGGAGATAACTAAATCGCATTGAAAAAATGAAATAAGACGAATAAGAAAATGACAGATACAAACAAAATACAATAAATGAATTGAATAGAAGAATAAGTTAAAACATGAAGAAAAGTATGCTTAAACTCTTAAATGATTTACTAATGAGAGGTAAATAAGGGCAAATTAGAAACGCAATAAGAAAATTCAAAGAAAACGCCAAGATTACTGACATCCAAAGAAACTTCCTCAAGAGACTCCTCATGTCCAAGGCAGGAATGGTCGTCATTGCCTTCAGAAAGATCCAAACTCTCCCTGAACGAAGAGATGATGCTGCTTTCGCCAAAGCCAGCAAATTCGAAAGAGGATTGAGTGCCTTTGTTGACAGAACCCTCCGATCCAGCTTCAATGCCTTTAGAGTCGAACTCGACGAAGGTCAAGCCGTCAAAAAGAGAGCAGTGATCCAACTCATCAACACAACCATGGGTGGACAGAAGAAGATGTACACAAGATGGCTCAACATTACTGAAAGAACCAGACTCATGAACGATTGCAGATTAGTTTCCAGCGCATTCTCAACTCTCAACTTCGCAATCAAATCTGTTGCTGACAACGCCTTCAGTGACAACAAGGATAACGTCCTCAAGGAGAAGAGTTTGACCCAGTTGTTCAAGAACTTGTCCGGAAATGTCGGAGATTCATTCAGACGTTGGAGAGAACTCAATAACATTGAAAAACTCAGAGAATCAATGAACAACGAACAGAAGAAATCCATCCTCAAGATGCTCGATAACCTCCTAAACCAAGGAAAGAGTGCTCAAATCAGAGATGCCGTCAGGAAGTTCAAAGAAAACGCCAAGATTACTGACATCCAAAGAAACTTCCTCAAGAGACTCCTCATGTCCAAGGCAGGAATGGTCGTCATTGCCTTCAGAAAGATCCAAACTCTCCCTGAACGAAGAGATGATGCTGCTTTCGCCAAAGCCAGCAAATTCGAAAGAGGATTGAGTGCCTTTGTTGACAGAACCCTCCGATCCAGCTTCAATGCCTTTAGAGTCGAACTCGACGAAGGTCAAGCCGTCAAAAAGAGAGCAGTGATCCAACTCATCAACACAACCATGGGTGGACAGAAGAAGATGTACACAAGATGGCTCAACATTACTGAAAGAACCAGACTCATGAACGAGTGCAGATTAGTTTCCAGCGCATTCTCAACTCTCAACTTCGCAATCAAATCTGTTGCTGACAACGCCTTCAGTGACAACAAGGATAACGTCCTCAAGGAGAAGAGTTTGACCCAGTTGTTCAAGAACTTGTCCGGAAATGTCGGAGATTCATTCAGACGTTGGAGAGAACTCAATAACATTGAAAAACTCAGAGAATCAATGAACAACGAACAGAAGAAATCCATCCTCAAGATGCTCGATAACCTCCTAAACCAAGGAAAGAGTGCTCAAATCAGAGATGCCGTCAGGAAGTTCAAAGAAAACGCCAAGATTACTGACATCCAAAGAAACTTCCTCAAGAGACTCCTCATGTCCAAGGCAGGAATGGTCGTCATTGCCTTCAGAAAGATCCAAACTCTCCCTGAACGAAGAGATGATGCTGCTTTCGCCAAAGCCAGCAAATTCGAAAGAGGATTGAGTGCCTTTGTTGACAGAACCCTCAGATCCAGCTTCAATGCCTTTAGAGTCGAACTCGACGAAGGTCAAGCCGTCAAAAAGAGAGCAGTGATCCAACTCATCAACACAACCATGGGTGGACAGAAGAAGATGTACACAAGATGGCTCAACATTACTGAAAGAACCAGACTCATGAACGAGTGCAGATTAGTTTCCAGCGCATTCTCAACTCTCAACTTCGCAATCAAATCTGTTGCTGACAACGCCTTCAGTGACAACAAGGATAACGTCCTCAAGGAGAAGAGTTTGACCCAGTTGTTCAAGAACTTGTCCGGAAATGTCGGAGATTCATTCAGACGTTGGAGAGAACTCAATAACATTGAAAAACTCAGAGAATCAATGAACAACGAACAGAAGAAATCCATCCTCAAGATGCTCGATAACCTCCTAAACCAAGGAAAGAGTGCTCAAATCAGAGATGCCGTCAGGAAGTTCAAAGAAAACGCCAAGATTACTGACATCCAAAGAAACTTCCTCAAGAGACTCCTCATGTCCAAGGCAGGAATGGTCGTCATTGCCTTCAGAAAGATCCAAACTCTCCCTGAACGAAGAGATGATGCTGCTTTCGCCAAAGCCAGCAAATTCGAAAGAGGATTGAGTGCCTTTGTTGACAGAACCCTCAGATCCAGCTTCAATGCCTTTAGAGTCGAACTCGACGAAGGTCAAGCCGTCAAAAAGAGAGCAGTGATCCAACTCATCAACACAACCATGGGTGGACAGAAGAAGATGTACACAAGATGGCTCAACATTACTGAAAGAACCAGACTCATGAACGAGTGCAGATTAGTTTCCAGCGCATTCTCAACTCTCAACTTCGCAATCAAATCTGTTGCTGACAACGCCTTCAGTGACAACAAGGATAACGTCCTCAAGGAGAAGAGTTTGACCCAGTTGTTCAAGAACTTGTCCGGAAATGTCGGAGATTCATTCAGACGTTGGAGAGAACTCAATAACATTGAAAAACTCAGAGAATCAATGAACAACGAACAGAAGAAATCCATCCTCAAGATGCTCGATAACCTCCTAAACCAAGGAAAGAGTGCTCAAATCAGAGATGCCGTCAGGAAGTTCAAAGAAAACGCCAAGATTACTGACATCCAAAGAAACTTCCTCAAGAGACTCCTCATGTCCAAGGCAGGAATGGTCGTCATTGCCTTCAGAAAGATCCAAACTCTCCCTGAACGAAGAGATGATGCTGCTTTCGCCAAAGCCAGCAAATTCGAAAGAGGATTGAGTGCCTTTGTTGACAGAACCCTCAGATCCAGCTTCAATGCCTTTAGAGTCGAACTCGACGAAGGTCAAGCCGTCAAAAAGAGAGCAGTGATCCAACTCATCAACACAACCATGGGTGGACAGAAGAAGATGTACACAAGATGGCTCAACATTACTGAAAGAACCAGACTCATGAACGAGTGCAGATTAGTTTCCAGCGCATTCTCAACTCTCAACTTCGCAATCAAATCTGTTGCTGACAACGCCTTCAGTGACAACAAGGATAACGTCCTCAAGGAGAAGAGTTTGACCCAGTTGTTCAAGAACTTGTCCGGAAATGTCGGAGATTCATTCAGACGTTGGAGAGAACTCAATAACATTGAAAAACTCAGAGAATCAATGAACAACGAACAGAAGAAATCCATCCTCAAGATGCTCGATAACCTCCTAAACCAAGGAAAGAGTGCTCAAATCAGAGATGCCGTCAGGAAGTTCAAAGAAAACGCCAAGATTACTGACATCCAAAGAAACTTCCTCAAGAGACTCCTCATGTCCAAGGCAGGAATGGTCGTCATTGCCTTCAGAAAGATCCAAACTCTCCCTGAACGAAGAGATGATGCTGCTTTCGCCAAAGCCAGCAAATTCTAAAGAGGATTGAGTGCCTTTGTTGACAGAACCCTCAGATCCAGCTTCAATGCCTTTAGAGTCGAACTCGACGAAGGTCAAGCCGTCAAAAAGAGAGCAGTGATCCAACTCATCAACACAACCATGGGTGGACAGAAGAAGATGTACACAAGATGGCTCAACATTACTGAAAGAACCAGACTCATGAACGAGTGCAGATTAGTTTCCAGCGCATTCTCAACTCTCAACTTCGCAATCAAATCTGTTGCTGACAACGCCTTCAGTGACAACAAGGATAACGTCCTCAAGGAGAAGAGTTTGACCCAGTTGTTCAAGAACTTGTCCGGAAATGTCGGAGATTCATTCAGACGTTGGAGAGAACTCAATAACATTGAAAAACTCAGAGAATCAATGAACAACGAACAGAAGAAATCCATCCTCAAGATGCTCGATAACCTCCTAAACCAAGGAAAGAGTGCTCAAATCAGAGATGCCGTCAGGAAGTTCAAAGAAAACGCCAAGATTACTGACATCCAAAGAAACTTCCTCAAGAGACTCCTCATGTCCAAGGCAGGAATGGTCGTCATTGCCTTCAGAAAGATCCAAACTCTCCCTGAACGAAGAGATGATGCTGCTTTCGCCAAAGCCAGCAAATTCGAAAGAGGATTGAGTGCCTTTGTTGACAGAACCCTCAGATCCAGCTTCAATGCCTTTAGAGTCGAACTCGACGAAGGTCAAGCCGTCAAAAAGAGAGCAGTGATCCAACTCATCAACACAACCATGGGTGGACAGAAGAAGATGTACACAAGATGGCTCAACATTACTGAAAGAACCAGACTCATGAACGAGTGCAGATTAGTTTCCAGCGCATTCTCAACTCTCAACTTCGCAATCAAATCTGTTGCTGACAACGCCTTCAGTGACAACAAGGATAACGTCCTCAAGGAGAAGAGTTTGACCCAGTTGTTCAAGAACTTGTCCGGAAATGTCGGAGATTCATTCAGACGTTGGAGAGAACTCAATAACATTGAAAAACTCAGAGAATCAATGAACAACGAACAGAAGAAATCCATCCTCAAGATGCTCGATAACCTCCTAAACCAAGGAAAGAGTGCTCAAATCAGAGATGCCGTCAGGAAGTTCAAAGAAAACGCCAAGATTACTGACATCCAAAGAAACTTCCTCAAGAGACTCCTCATGTCCAAGGCAGGAATGGTCGTCATTGCCTTCAGAAAGATCCAAACTCTCCCTGAACGAAGAGATGATGCTGCTTTCGCCAAAGCCAGCAAATTCGAAAGAGGATTGAGTGCCTTTGTTGACAGAACCCTCCGATCCAGCTTCAATGCCTTTAGAGTCGAACTCGACGAAGGTCAAGCCGTCAAAAAGAGAGCAGTGATCCAACTCATCAACACAACCATGGGTGGACAGAAGAAGATGTACACAAGATGGCTCAACATTACTGAAAGAACCAGACTCATGAACGAGTGCAGATTAGTTTCCAGCGCATTCTCAACTCTCAACTTCGCAATCAAATCTGTTGCTGACAACGCCTTCAGTGACAACAAGGATAACGTCCTCAAGGAGAAGAGTTTGACCCAGTTGTTCAAGAACTTGTCCGGAAATGTCGGAGATTCATTCAGACGTTGGAGAGAACTCAATAACATTGAAAAACTCAGAGAATCAATGAACAACGAACAGAAGAAATCCATCCTCAAGATGCTCGATAACCTCCTAAACCAAGGAAAGAGTGCTCAAATCAGAGATGCCGTCAGGAAGTTCAAAGAAAACGCCAAGATTACTGACATCCAAAGAAACTTCCTCAAGAGACTCCTCATGTCCAAGGCAGGAATGGTCGTCATTGCCTTCAGAAAGATCCAAACTCTCCCTGAACGAAGAGATGATGCTGCTTTCGCCAAAGCCAGCAAATTCGAAAGAGGATTGAGTGCCTTTGTTGACAGAACCCTCAGATCCAGATTCAATGCCTTTAGAGTCGAACTCGACGAAGGTCAAGCCGTCAAAAAGAGAGCAGTGATCCAACTCATCAACACAACCATGGGTGGACAGAAGAAGATGTACACAAGATGGCTCAACATTACTGAAAGAACCAGACTCATGAACGAGTGCAGATTAGTTTCCAGCGCATTCTCAACTCTCAACTTCGCAATCAAATCTGTTGCTGACAACGCCTTCAGTGACAACAAGGATAACGTCCTCAAGGAGAAGAGTTTGACCCAGTTGTTCAAGAACTTGTCCGGAAATGTCGGAGATTCATTCAGACGTTGGAGAGAACTCAATAACATTGAAAAACTCAGAGAATCAATGAACAACGAACAGAAGAAATCCATCCTCAAGATGCTCGATAACCTCCTAAACCAAGGAAAGAGTGCTCAAATCAGAGATGCCGTCAGGAAGTTCAAAGAAAACGCCAAGATTACTGACATCCAAAGAAACTTCCTCAAGAGACTCCTCATGTCCAAGGCAGGAATGGTCGTCATTGCCTTCAGAAAGATCCAAACTCTCCCTGAACGAAGAGATGATGCTGCTTTCGCCAAAGCCAGCAAATTCGAAAGAGGATTGAGTGCCTTTGTTGACAGAACCCTCAGATCCAGCTTCAATGCCTTTAGAGTCGAACTCGACGAAGGTCAAGCCGTCAAAAAGAGAGCAGTGATCCAACTCATCAACACAACCATGGGTGGACAGAAGAAGATGTACACAAGATGGCTCAACATTACTGAAAGAACCAGACTCATGAACGAGTGCAGATTAGTTTCCAGCGCATTCTCAACTCTCAACTTCGCAATCAAATCTGTTGCTGACAACGCCTTCAGTGACAACAAGGATAACGTCCTCAAGGAGAAGAGTTTGACCCAGTTGTTCAAGAACTTGTCCGGAAATGTCGGAGATTCATTCAGACGTTGGAGAGAACTCAATAACATTGAAAAACTCAGAGAATCAATGAACAACGAACAGAAGAAATCCATCCTCAAGATGCTCGATAACCTCCTAAACCAAGGAAAGAGTGCTCAAATCAGAGATGCCGTCAGGAAGTTCAAAGAAAACGCCAAGATTACTGACATCCAAAGAAACTTCCTCAAGAGACTCCTCATGTCCAAGGCAGGAATGGTCGTCATTGCCTTCAGAAAGATCCAAACTCTCCCTGAACGAAGAGATGATGCTGCTTTCGCCAAAGCCAGCAAATTCGAAAGAGGATTGAGTGCCTTTGTTGACAGAACCCTCAGATCCAGCTTCAATGCCTTTAGAGTCGAACTCGACGAAGGTCAAGCCGTCAAAAAGAGAGCAGTGATCCAACTCATCAACACAACCATGGGTGGACAGAAGAAGATGTACACAAGATGGCTCAACATTACTGAAAGAACCAGACTCATGAACGAGTGCAGATTAGTTTCCAGCGCATTCTCAACTCTCAACTTCGCAATCAAATCTGTTGCTGACAACGCCTTCAGTGACAACAAGGATAACGTCCTCAAGAGAAGAGTTTGACCCAGTTGTTCAAGAACTTGTCCGGGAAATGTCGGAGATTCATTCAGACGTTGGAGAGAACTCAATAACATTGAAAAACTCAGAGAATCAATGAACAACGAACAGAAGAAATCCATCCTCAAGATGCTCGATAACCTCCTAAACCAAGGAAAGAGTGCTCAAATCAGAGATGCCGTCAGGAAGTTCAAAGAAAACGCCAAGATTACTGACATCCAAAGAAACTTCCTCAAGAGACTCCTCATGTCCAAGGCAGGAATGGTCGTCATTGCCTTCAGAAAGATCCAAACTCTCCCTGAACGAAGAGATGATGCTGCTTTCGCCAAAGCCAGCAAATAAAAGAGGATTGAGTGCCTTTGTTGACAGAACCCTCAGATCCAGCTTCAATGCCTTTAGAGTCGAACTCGACGAAGGTCAAGCCGTCAAAAAGAGAGCAGTGATCCAACTCATCAACACAACCATGGGTGGACAGAAGAAGATGTACACAAGATGGCTCAACATTACTGAAAGAACCAGACTCATGAACGAGTGCAGATTAGTTTCCAGCGCATTCTCAACTCTCAACTTCGCAATCAAATCTGTTGCTGACAACGCCTTCAGTGACAACAAGGATAACGTCCTCAAGGAGAAGAGTTTGACCCAGTTGTTCAAGAACTTGTCCGGAAATGTCGGAGATTCATTCAGACGTTGGAGAGAACTCAATAACATTGAAAAACTCAGAGAATCAATGAACAACGAACAGAAGAAATCCATCCTCAAGATGCTCGATAACCTCCTAAACCAAGGAAAGAGTGCTCAAATCAGAGATGCCGTCAGGAAGTTCAAAGAAAACGCCAAGATTACTGACATCCAAAGAAACTTCCTCAAGAGACTCCTCATGTCCAAGGCAGGAATGGTCGTCATTGCCTTCAGAAAGATCCAAACTCTCCCTGAACGAAGAGATGATGCTGCTTTCGCCAAAGCCAGCAAATTCGAAAGAGGATTGAGTGCCTTTGTTGACAGAACCCTCAGATCCAGCTTCAATGCCTTTAGAGTCGAACTCGACGAAGGTCAAGCCGTCAAAAAGAGAGCAGTGATCCAACTCATCAACACAACCATGGGTGGACAGAAGAAGATGTACACAAGATGGCTCAACATTACTGAAAGAACCAGACTCATGAACGAGTGCAGATTAGTTTCCAGCGCATTCTCAACTCTCAACTTCGCAATCAAATCTGTTGCTGACAACGCCTTCAGTGACAACAAGGATAACGTCCTCAAGGAGAAGAGTTTGACCCAGTTGTTCAAGAACTTGTCCGGAAATGTCGGAGATTCATTCAGACGTTGGAGAGAACTCAATAACATTGAAAAACTCAGAGAATCAATGAACAACGAACAGAAGAAATCCATCCTCAAGATGCTCGATAACCTCCTAAACCAAGGAAAGAGTGCTCAAATCAGAGATGCCGTCAGGAAGTTCAAAGAAAACGCCAAGATTACTGACATCCAAAGAAACTTCCTCAAGAGACTCCTCATGTCCAAGGCAGGAATGGTCGTCATTGCCTTCAGAAAGATCCAAACTCTCCCTGAACGAAGAGATGATGCTGCTTTCGCCAAAGCCAGCAAATTCGAAAGAGGATTGAGTGCCTTTGTTGACAGAACCCTCAGATCCAGCTTCAATGCCTTTAGAGTCGAACTCGACGAAGGTCAAGCCGTCAAAAAGAGAGCAGTGATCCAACTCATCAACACAACCATGGGTGGACAGAAGAAGATGTACACAAGATGGCTCAACATTACTGAAAGAACCAGACTCATGAACGAGTGCAGATTAGTTTCCAGCGCATTCTCAACTCTCAACTTCGCAATCAAATCTGTTGCTGACAACGCCTTCAGTGACAACAAGGATAACGTCCTCAAGGAGAAGAGTTTGACCCAGTTGTTCAAGAACTTGTCCGGAAATGTCGGAGATTCATTCAGACGTTGGAGAGAACTCAATAACATTGAAAAACTCAGAGAATCAATGA